>NC_092240.1:51737494-51779994 GCF_036320965.1 Panulirus ornatus | reverse complement strand
ATGAGACTTTGACGGTCTTTGATCCGATATGGTCTCTGTGTCTTTTTGGAATATAACCATTCCATAGCATCAAGTCTTCCTACTGCTTCCATCTCTCCAACCGTTCCTATCCGTCTTCATGATGATGTTTCTCTCGCTCTCTTCTACAGCTATTCCTTCGGCCACGAGATGTCTGCATGTATCCCCGTCTCTCAAGCCCTGGAGCTGTTGACATGCCTCTTGTGTGCTGCTTCCCTTAGTTGTGGAGACTAACCACACGATGGATCAGCCGTTGTGATATTCCATCTTTTTTTTTTCTTCGTACAGTGAATCTATCGGATGTTCTGTGTTCTGTGTGTCACCTTTCTGTCTTTAAGAGCTGGGCCTGTATGCGCTATGTCGGCTATCATAGAATAGAAAAACGCTGATGGGATAGATTGGAGCAGTGTGGTATACGGGGTCGACGTGCTGTCAATAGACTGAACACGGGCATATGAAGCACCCGAGTTAAACCATGGAAAAGTCTGTGGGGGCCTTGTTGTGTAAATGTGGCCTGTGGTTTCGGTGCATTACACACGACAGCGAGAGAATATACGTGAGTGAATGTAGCCCTTTCTTCGTCGCAATTCATGGCGCTGCCTCACATAAGCTGAAAAGAGCGAGCAAATATGATGGGACGAAAATAATCCCATTATTTTCAGCGCCAATATTTATAAATACCTGAGTTAGAGTGACGCACAGTGTTTATATTTGACCCACTTAAACTATGAATATATACAGATTCGTTTTACGTATTATAAAATGCCATTATACGTGACACAATTTATAATTATATATATATATATAATATATATATATATATATATATATATATATATATAATATATATATATATATATATATACTGAAACATCCAGAGAGAAATGTGGTACTGAACTTCCAAAATGACTAACATAGGGTGTGTGCGTTGAGGGGGGGGGGGGGGGGAGAAAGGTCTTAACACTCGTGTACAAATATCAAAAATGGAACTTCAAGAGACAGGTTTACATCGCCGTTGTCTTCACCTTTCATCTCCCGGGTCTTGACTCTGTAAACATAGACTGGAGCGCTCTCGTTCCCCACCTTCCCATCCCCACCCATCTGCTGCTCTAATTTCTTTGCGAGGTAGCGCAAGGAAACAGACGAAAGAATGACCCAACCCACCCACATACACATGTATATAAATACACGCCCACACCACGCGCCTATACGTACCTGTACTTTTCAACGTATATATGCATATGCATACATAGACGTACACACATATACACATGTACATATTCATACTTGCTGCCTTCATCCATTCTCGTCGCCACCCCGCCACACATGAAATGGCGTCCTAGCTTCGTCTCTTCGATGTATATCAACTGACTTATATTTCTCTCTTTTGTCTCCCCTGATGATGTGATTATTACACGAAAGTGCACTTGGGAACTTATCGTGTTTCATTTTCCCCCGTGGACTCATGGAATATTTTGATCACGCGCAAAATTGTGATCCTTTCCAATATATATATATATATATATATATATATATATATATATATATATATATATATATATATATATATATAATAATAGAGAGAGAGAGAGAGAGAGAGAGAGAGAGAGAGAGGAGGGATTTCCCAGAAAAGGGGAATTGAGAATTTTGTTTTCATGTTAGTTAGGAGGATTTCCTGTGTATGTCTGGGTCATGGGTGAGGCGCCTGGGGGCTGGCGGAAAACCTTTGTAGTGCCATTGTATGAGGGCGAGAGGGGGAGAAGTGAGTGTTCCAATTATGGAGGAATACGTTGGTTGAGTGTGCCTGGGAGTTGCGTGTGGGGGAGGAGGAGAGTTGATTGAGAGGATGGTGCTACCTCCATGAGAGAGGAACTGTGTGATTCAAGGGGTGTTAGTGGATGTGAGGTGAGTGAAGAATGTGCTTGAAAAATATCTAAGAGAAACAGATGGATTCATTACGTGGTATTTATGGATATGGAAAGAGCATGCGATAGGGTTGATGGAGATGCCTTAAGGAAGGTGATACGAATATATGGTGTGGGAGGTAGGCTAAGAGAAGCGTTAAAGAGATTTGATCAAGACGTACGTTAAGGGTATGTGATGAAACGCATATTTCTTCATTCTTTTATCATAGGAAGTGCGTCCGTGAATTCTGAAGCCGGTAATATTCATTCAGTTAGCCTTCCTTCTTTCTTGACTCTACCACTTTCTTCCAGTCCAAATGTCATCAGTGATTAACTTATATCACTGGAATATACCACATTCTTCCTGTCTAGATATCATCAGTAATTAACGTATATCCAATGTCTCCAGGTCTCCATGCCAATGTCTCTAGGTCTCCGTTCCAGTGTTCCCAGGTCTCCGTTCCAATGTTCCCTAGTCCTACCATTCCACTTCATCAGTCATGACGTTCCCTTTTTCAGCCCAGATATTCCTCCTGCTCTCCCATCCTCGCCCACTGTATTCAGTAGTGTCTGTGTTCTGTGATCAACACTTTTCCTGTCGCTTGTCATCCTTTTAAAATGTCTGTAGAAAAACCCTCTAGCTCTCTTGTTCTCCTCCAAGTATTTCGCTTTCTTTCATCTGCTTAATTGCCTTCTGCAAAACCCACCCTCCCCTTAATTTGAACTGAATTCCGTTTTCTCAATGATTTTCCACGTCATCTTAAATGAATTACTCCACCATTTCTTGTTGTTTTTCTCGCATTATCCTTATTAAGGCTCACACAGCTTTCATTCCCTTGTATCCTTCATAATCAACAAGTCACAGCCATTTGATGTACAGGGTGGGTGCTTTTCCACATCTGCGTCCATTTCGATTAAGATATCAGCTTTAAAATTCCTGCTCACCTTCTGTATTCGTTCCTTCCGTAGTTGTGTGTGTGTGTGTGTGTGTGTGTGTGTGTGTGTGTGTGTGTGTGTGTGTGTGTGTGTGTGTTGATTACCTATTGATAATTCCTCTTTGTTCTGTAATAGGAGATACTTCTTCACTTGTGGGACTCGATCTCTTATACCAATTTCATCACGTACAATTCGAAACTTCTGTATGGTGTCTACATCAATTATGTCCCCGTGCGATTTATTCTAGAACTCTTAATATATATATACATATATATATATATATATATATATATATATATATATATATATATATATATATATATATATATATATATATATATATATATATATATATTTAACATCTTTTCAAACACACTTAAGCTTCATTTTCTGGCTTTTGGAGGTTCACTACCACACTATCACAGAAAAGCTGTGATCAGGTCACCCCTCAGTCTTCTCTCTTCCATGGTGGGTAAATGTAAGGCTTCTAGTAAGGTTTTTTCCCCTTGTAAACTCAGCTCTCTTAGTTCTGTCTTTGGTTGCCCTCCTCTGGACCTTCTCCATTAGATCTCTGTGCTTCTGCAAGCGCCGTGAGGAAACATAAGGCATCATGTAATACTACCAGTTTCGTCAGCCATGTATGGGACCAGATTTCACTGTCTGTCTATACGTGCCCCTTGCAAGCGTAGGGCAATCCCCCGATCTCCATTCCGGACCTCCTCCTCCTCCTCTTTCCTCACCTCACCTCACGAACTTTGGCATCATCTGCAATCCTATGCAGGCTCGAAGCCATCCCTAATATCTCTCTTGTGGCGAGTAATGGACACCCACCCACCCACCCACACACACACACACACACACACACACACACACACACACACACACACACACACACACACACCAGGAAACGTGAAAGGAGTCAGAGAAGGGCCCTGTGGCACGCCACCCCGTCACTCGACCCATTTCGAGAGCACCTCTTTAAAAGCCGTCTATCCATTGCCCTTCCATTGTGACACTCATCTGTCGGGGTAGGCCTTGGTGTTCTTCATGGCCACTGGACACACGTCGGATGTCGCGTGCGCGTAGCTACAACAACCGATAAGACCAGTGCGAACCGAATCTTCAATCCGGTAAAATCGTCAAAAGTCCTGGATTCACTATCTTCAACCGGACTCGTCCGTTGCAGTGGTGTTTCAGTGATTCAGTCGACGCGAAACTGGAGACATTATTATTTTGTTAATGATGGTTGAGGGCGGGCGGAGGGCGTCGTCTTACGAGCGAGCAGACTAGATGTTTGTGTGTCTCGGTGTACAGTAAACGACCGGGATTTTATATATATAATATATATATATATATATATATATATATATATATATATATATATATATATATATATCTCGCGAGGTCCACAAGTTCATTAAAAATAACTTTCGTTTGATATTACTGTGATGAAGACGAGATCAGTTGTGTAAACTTGGTCTTAACTGTGACAATATTAAACCATTGCTCTTAAGTTTACCCTTAAAAATCAACGTCACTGAAGTGACGAGATGTCTCGTTATCAGTCCAGTGGAAGGAACTACATAATGTCTCGTTATCAATCCAGTGGGTGGAACAGACCTCACGTCAGTGGGTGGAACAGACCACACGTCAGTGGGTGGAACAGACCTCACGTCAGTGGGAGGAACAGACCTCACATCAGTGGGTGGAACAGACCACACGTCAGTGGGTGGAACAGACCACACGTCAGTGGGTGGAACAGACCTCACGTCAGTGGGTGGAACAGACCTCACGTCAGTGGGTGGAACAGACCTCACATCAGTGGGTGGAACAGACCTCACGTCAGTGGGTGGAACAGACCTCACGTCAGTGGGTGGAACAGACCACACGTCAGTGGGTGGAACAGACCTCACATCAGTGGGTGGAACAGACCACACGTCAGTGGGTGGAACAGACCTCACGTCAGTGGGTGGAACAGACCTCACGTCAGTGGGTGGAACAGACCACACGTCAGTGGGTGGAACAGACCACACGTCAGTGGGTGGAACAGACCTCACGTCAGTGGGTGGAACAGACCTCACGTCAGTGGGTGGAACAGACCACACGTCTTGGGTCTCCTTGTATTACCTAATTATTATTCACAAAACGGAATTTTAACGAGGAACAGAAAAATAGTAATTAAAGAAAGGCATTATACCTGAAGCCATAGCAAGTGTTTATCTTGTAAAAAGATAATGAAATAAATATTTATGATTGTGTGCGACGTTCGTACCGTCTTGTTAGATTCATGGCCGACGTTAAAGACATAAAACGAACTGGTGTACTACACCAGGAGGCCTCTCTCTCTGGTGTACTACACCCAGGAGCCTCTCTCTCTGGTGTACTACACCCAGGACGCCTATCTGGTGAACTACACCTCGGCGCCTCTATCTCTGGTGTACTACACCCAGGACGCCTCTTTGGTGTACTACACCCAGGACGCCTCTCTGGTGTACTACACCTTGGTGCCTCTATCTCTGGTGTACTACACCCCCCTGAGCACGACTGTACGACCCCTAAGTTCATCAGTAACCAAGGGCCGTATACCATCGTGGTCAAGGGCCGTATACCATCGTGGTCAAGGGTCGTATACCGTCGTGGTCAAGGGTCGTATACCGTCGTGCCTTCAAGGGTCGTATACCTTCGTGCCTTCAAGGGTCGTATACCATCGTGGTCAAGGGTCGTATACCATCGTGGTCAAGGGTCGTATACCATCGTGGTCAAGGGTCGTACCATCGTGGTCAAGGGTCGTATACCATCGTGGTCAAGGGTCGTATACCGTCGTGCCTTCAAGGGTCGTACGACTATACTGAAAGGGTTTATGATGACCAACTCCTTGTCCCCCTTCCCATCTTCCCTCCTCCCTCCCTTCCTCCTTCCCTCCTTCCCTCCCTCCCTTCCTCTCTCCCATGAACCAACAAAGAGAAGAAGGAGGAGTTAGAGGGGGTGGGGTGAAACGACGACCCCCCTCCTCCCTCCCTCCCTTCCTCCCCCTCACACAAAACAAGGCAACGGACACACACACACACACACACACACAGACACACACACACACACACACACACACACACACACACACACACACAAGAGCGATGGCAAAATTCATATGACGGCGAACATGACCGTAGTAGCTATAAACTTGGCCCGGTATCAAACTGGGCCCACGAAACCTGCTTCGGAATATATATATATATATATATATATATATATATATATATATATATATATATATATATATATTATATATATATATATATATATTATATTGGAAAGGATCACAATTTTGCGCGTGATCAAGATATTTCTATGAGTCCACGGGGTAAAATGAAACACGATAAGTTCCCAAGTGCACTTTCGTGTCATAATCACATCATCAGGGGAGACACAAGAGAGAAATATAACAACAGTCAGTTGATATATACATCGAAGACACGTAGCTAGGACGCCATTTGGTAAACATGCGATTGTCACTTGTTGTGACGCAACACTGTGTTAGTGTTGCGTCCAGACCTGTGTTCCTCTGTGTGTGTGTGTGTGTGTGTGTGTGTGTGTGTGTGTGTGTGTGTGTGTGTGTGTGTGTGGATGAACAACAGAGGTCAATATACTACCGAATGAGGTCATCCTAAACCATTACAAAGGTACGGTAGCTTATTACATGGGTCAAGTTGGATGTGGTAGTCGCTCGCTCGTAGGGGGAACTCCTTGACGGGGGGGGGGGGGAACCTCAGCTTGACGAGGGGGGACCCTATGTTTGACGAGGGGGGAACCTCAGCTTGACGAGGGGGGGAACCTCAGCTGACGAGGGGGGGACCTCAGCTTGACGAGGGGGACCTCAGCTTGACGAGGGGGGACCTCAGCTTGACGAGGGGGAGACCTCAGCTTGACGAGGGGGGGACCTCAGCTTGACGAGTGGGGAGGACCTCAGCTTGACGAGTGGGGGAGACCTCAGCTTGACGAGGGGGGAGCACCTCAGCTTGACGAGGGGGGAGGACCTCAGCTTGACGAGTGGGGAGCACCTCAGCTTGACGAGGGGGACCTCAGCTTGACGAGTGGGGAGCACCTCAGCTTGACGAGGGGGGGGAACCTCAGCTTGACGAGGGGGGACCTCAGCTTGACAGCTTGACGAGGGGACCTCAGCTTAACGAGGGGGGATACCTCAGCTTGACGAGGGGGGGACCTCAGCTTGACGAGGGGGAACCTCAGCTTGACGAGGGGGAACCTCAGCTTGACGAGGGGGAGACCTCAGCTTGACGAGGGGGGGGACCTCAGCTTGACGAGGGGGGACCTCAGCTTGACGAGGGGGGGACCTCAGCTTGACGAGGGGGGGACCTCAGCTTGAGGGAGCTAGTGAGGTGGGGACCTCAGCTTGACGAGGGGGGGGACCTCAGCTTGACGAGGGGGGACCTCAGCTTGACGAGTGGGGGAGGACCTCAGCTTGACGGGGGACTCAGTGAGAGGGGGGGACCTCAGCTTGACGAGGGGGGGAACCTCAGCTTGACGAGGGGGGACCTCAGCTTGACGAGGGGGGAGGACCTCAGCTTGACGAGGGGGAGGACCTCAGCTTGACGAGGGGGGGACCTCAGCTTGACGAGGGGGGAGGACCTCAGGTTGACGAGGGAGGGGACCTCAGCTTGACGAGGGGGGAGACCTCAGCTTGACGAGGGGGGACCCTAGCTTGACGAGGGGGATGGGACCTCAGCTTGAACGAGGGAGGGGACCTCAGCTTGACGAGGGAGGGGACCTCAGCTTGACGAGGGGGGACCCTAAGCTTGACGAGGGGGATGGGACCTCTGCTTAACGAGGGAGGGGACCTCAGCTTGACGAGGGGGGGGAACCTCAGCTTAACGAGGGGGGCGGGGGGGGTAGGTAGTCACTCACCAGACCTCACTGGTCGTTGATGTGGGGGGGGGGGGAGCGATAAAAAGACAAAAACTAGTTCACCGTGAGAGATGTCGACCAGCTTCTGGTAGATGGCGGGCGACCAGACCCTGCTCCTGCCTGAGGCGCACATAGAAGTGACCCTTCTCTCTCTCTCTCTCTCTCTCTCTCTCTCTCTCTCTCTCTTATATATATATATATATATATATATATATATATATATATATATATATATATATTATATATATATATATATATATATATACCTTGACCATTTTATCGACCAAACCCCTTAGGGGATGGATGAACAGCTGCGTTGACTGTGGACCGACTGCCTCAGGCAGGATTCGAACCTAAGCACGCGAGAGACCCTGGGCGGCCTGTGAATGCCATCTAATGTGCATGGTACTCTTCGAGAGAGAGAGAGAGAGAGAGAGAGAGAGAGAGAGAGAGAGAGAGAGAGAGAGAGAGCGTTGTAGAAGGAGTAAAGAAAAAGTGGTTTATCTTCACGTTGGAGACTCCAGTCATGGACAAGAGTCCACATCATGGCTGAGCCTTAATTGAAATTTTGAGAGAATTTTGAAACGGGGGAAAAAAAAAAGAAAAGAGAAGGGAAAACATTTCTGAAGTTTGGAGGAAGTGAAAAACCTGTCTTTTTGAAATATGCCAAGACTTAGTTATTGGAAAAGACATGAGAAGCTAGAGAGTTCCAAAGCTTGGAGGTGTAAGGGAAAGAAACAGTTATCAAAACGGCCCACCCACCCCCGCACCCTTGAGTTGCCAACGGCCTCAAAAAATGATCATGTGACGCATCAGCAGCAGCAGCTTGTTCAGTATTGGTGGGGGGTACACAGGCAGCCAGCTCACGGGAGCAAAAAAAAAAAGGAAATAAAAAAAATAATGTCATACCTACAGACGAGGGAAAGTGAACCACGGTTTAGGACGTTCCAATATGACCCTACAGAAGAGGGCAAGTGGTTTGAACACCCACTCACTAACGACTGTGTGAGGGGTAGTTATTGTGGTGGGTCATTATGTGGTTTACCATTGTTGGTGGTACCTGGCAACGACAGTCACATGGTCCTCTTGAATGTCACATATGTATCACCAGCTGCAGGTCACAGGTTGTCTGACCTGTTATGTATCACCAGCTGCAGGTCACAGGTCGGCTGACCTGTTATGTATCACCAGCTGCAGGTCACAGGTCGTCTGACCTGTTGTGTATCACCAGCTGTAGGTTACTAGGGCGGAGAGGCAGGTCACAGGTCGTCTGACCTGTTGTGTATCACCAGCTGTAGGTTGCTAGGGCGGAGAGGCAGGTCACAGGTCGTCTGACCTGTTATGTATCACCAGCTGCAGGTCACAGGTCGTCTGACGTGTTATGTATCACCAGCTGCAGGTCACAGGTCGTCTGACCTGTTATGTATCACCAACTGTAGGTTGCAAGGACTTTCCCAGCTGCCACACCATCAGCCAAGACCTGCTACCACACATACCTGCCCCTCCACCACCACCACAGCCACTCCACCACCTGCTACCACACCATACCTGCCCCTCCACCACCACCACAGCCACTCCACCACCTGCTACCACACCATACCTGCCCCTCCACCACACCACAGCCACCACACCTGCTACCACACATACTGCCCTCCACCACCACCACGCCACTCCACCACCTGCTACCAACATACCTGCCCTCCACCACCACCACGCCACTCCCCACCTGCTACCACACATACCTGCCCCTCCACACCACAGCCACTCACCACCTCTACCACAAAACTGCCCTCCTCCACACTGCTACCACACATACCTGCCCCTCCACCACCACCAACACCACTCCACCACCTGCTACCACACCATACCTGCCCTCCACCACCACAGCCACTCCACCACCTGCTACCACACATACTGCCCTCCATCACCACAGCACTCCACCACCTGCTACCACACCATACCTGCCCCTCCTCCACCACCTGCTACCACACATACCTGCCCTCCACCACCTCCACCGCCACTCCACCACCTGCTACCACACCATACCTGCCCCTCCACCACCACCACAGCCACTCCACCCCTGCTACCACACCATACCTGCCCCTCCACCACCACCTGCTACCACACCATACCTGCCCCTCCTCCACCACCACAGCCACTCCACCACCTGCTACCACACCATACCTCCCCCTCCACCACCTCCACCGCCACTCCACCACCTGCTACCACACCATACCTCGCCCTCCACCACCACCACCACCACTCCACCACCTGCTACCGCAAGACTCGCTCCAACACTCGAGGTCACTGTCGTATTAGCCTCTCGCCCATATTAACCCTTCACACACTTCACGTGTAAAGACATGTACTGCTAATGAGCCATCACTCTCTCTCTCTCTCTCTCTCTCTCTCTCTCTCTCTCTCTCTCTCTCTCTCTCTCTCTCTCTCTATCTATCTATCTATCTATCTATCTCTCTACGATGGAAAACCCACAAGTGACTACTGTTTGTGCATTCCCATGTGTGGCGAGGTGGCGATGGGAATGGATGAAGGCAGCACGTACGAATATGTACCTGCGTATATCTATGTATATGTCTGTGTATGTATATGTACGTATACGTTGAAATGTATATGTATGTGTACGTTGAAATGTATATGTATGTATATGTGCGTGTGTGGGCGTTTATATATATATATATAATATATTATATATATAATATATATATATATATATAAAATATATATATATATATTATATATATATAATATATTGTGGGTCGGTTTGGGCCATTCTTTCGTCTGTTTCCTTGCGCTACCTCGCTAACGAGGGAGACAAGTCAACGATTAAGTGTAATAAAAAAAAATTGTATATATATATAGATAGATAGATAGATAGATAGATAGATAGATATTTGTCCCCATGACGTAATAGGCTGCATATTTATCACCTGTTCACTATATTTTTTTTATTGTTTTTTTATAACACAACATTTGCTTAGGATTCTGACATGAAAAAAAAGGCCATGGAAATTCGGCCTTTTTTTTTTTATGTACATGAAGCGTTTAAACCCTTAATTCAATCCAGTCGCGCTGTGCTATTCGTGCACAGACGCACAGAACCGTTTCGTGCGTAGGCGTTGTAACAGTCCCGTTCGTGCGCAGGCGCAGCGTGTCGACCCGTCGCACGGAAACAGGACTCGTTCGCACTCGTCGTCACCATTCGGTGGTGTCGTTGCTGACCATTAACTAACCCACTGAGAGAGAGTTTTGTAAGCTAGGAGAGGAGGCATCTATCCAACCTAATGTGCTTTGGATAGACGTCGCCTTCGTCAGTTCACGCACGGAGCGAGCTCGTACATGTCGTGTTTTCGAATCTGATTCCATCACTATATCTTTCTCTGTCTCTCTAATCTTTCTCTGTCTCTCTAATCTTTCTCTGTCTCTCTGATCTTTCTGTCTCTCTAATCTTCTTTCTCTGTCTCTTTAGTCTTTCTCTGTCTCTCTAATCTTCTTTCTCTGTCTCTCTAATCTTCTTTCTCTGTCTCTCTAATCTTCTTTCTCTGCTCTCTAATCTTTCTCTGTCTCTCTAATCTTTCTCTGTCTCTCTGATCTTTCTCTGTCTCTCTAATCTTTCTCTGTCTCTAATCTTTCTCTGTCTCTAATCTTTCCTTGTCTCTCAAATCTCTCTCTGTCTCTCTAACCTTTCTCTGTCTCTCTAATCTTCCCCTGTCTCTCTAATCTTTCTCTGTCTCTCCCATTCTTTGGCTTTTACGTGAAGTTCCTGTGTGGATTTTTGTATCCTGGAATTGTACCTTATTATCTATTATTTTGGGTAAAGTTTATTGATGCCTTTCGTTGTTTTGTGTTTTTTTGTTTTTAATCACTGTATATCCTCAACTGAGTTTTTTCTGCCATTAATGGTTTAGCCTACGATGGAGGAAGTAGAATGTAATGATTAAATAAACCAGATTTTCTATTTTTCTTTATCAAGGTGATTTGATTTTTCATTAAAGACTTCCCACAAGAGAAAAGTCTGTATTGGAACGATGTGGTATACAGGGGGCGACGTGCTGTCCATAGATTGAACCAGAGCATGTGAAACGTCCGGGGTAAACCATGGGGATAGGTCTGTAGGGGCCTGGATGTGGAAAGGGAGCTGTGGTTTCGATGCATTACATACAACAGCTTGAGACTGAATGTGGCCATGACTTCTACCGTTCCTGGCGCTACCTCCATGACGCGGGGGACGGCGAACAAGTATGAAAGAAGGAATTACTTTCGTATAAAACCGAGTGCTCTTTTTTTTTTTTCTTTCTTTTTTAGAAATTCTTCCAAAGTTCATTTTGTGAGCCCCCTTGTCAAGAGGGTGTGTTGACATTGTGTAACTACAGCTGACAGGCTCCGGCTCGCCTGTAATTTTGCTCGCTCCGCTTAATTGGTGAGGCATATACAGCTGCTGCAGGCTGCTGCACAACAGCTGCTGCTGCTACACAACAGCTGCTGCTGCTACACAACAGCTGCTGCTGCTGTACAACAGCTGCTGGCTGCTTGCACAATGCTGGGCTCACAACTGACGCTGCTATTCCGCTGCTGCACATAGCTGCTGCTAGCTGTAGCATGCTGCTGCTACACAACAGCTGGCACGTCTACAAGCTGTAGAGGTGCTGCACAACAGCTGGCTACTGCACGGTGTCTGCTGCACAATAGCTGGCTACTGCACGGGGTCTGCTGCACAATAGCTGGCTACTGCACGGTGTCTGCTGCACAATAGCTGGCTACTGCACGGTGTCTGCTGCACAACAGCTGGCTACTGCACAGTGTCTGCTGCACAATAGCTGGCTACTGCACAGCATCTGCTGCACAACAGCTGGCACGTCTACAAGCTGGTAGAGGTGTAGGTGAAGGAGACGTGATGAACACGTCTACAAGCTGATAGAGGTGTAGTTCAAGGAGATGTGATGAACACGTCTACAAGCTGGTAGAGGTGTAGTTCAAGGAGACGTGATGAACACGTCTACAAGCTGGTAGAGGTGTATTTCAAGGAGACGTGATGAACACGTCTACAAGCTGGTAGAGGTGTGGGTGAAGGAGACGTGATGAACACGTCTACAAGCTGGTAGAGGTGTAGTTGAAGGAGACGTGATGAACACGTCTACAAGCTGGTAGAGTGTGGGTGAAGGAGACGTGATGAACACGTCTACAAGCTGGTAGAGGTGTAGTTCAAGGAGACGTGATGAACACGTCTACAAGCTGGTAGAGGTGTAGGTGAAGGAGACGTGATGAACACGTCTACAAGCTGGTAGAGGTGTAGTTGAAGGAGACGTGATGAACACGTCTACAAGCTGGTAGAGGTGTAGGTGAAGGAGACGTGATGAACACGTCTACAAGCTGGTAGAGGTGTAGTTCAAGGAGACGTGATGAACACGTCTACAAGCTGGTAGAGGTGTAGTTGAAGGAGACGTGATGAACACGTCTACAAGCTGGTAGACGTGTAGTAAGGAGACGTGATGAACACGTCTACAAGCTGGTAGAGGTGTAGTTCAAGGAGACGTGATGAACACGTCTACAAGCTGGTAGAGGAGTAGGTGAAGGAGACGTGATCAACACGTCTACAAGCTGGTTCGCTGCTCTTCTCTTCTCCCTCTACATTAAGCCCTATGTTTCTGGTCTCTTCTGCCATCAGAAAGGAGACCTGAAAGGACCTCGTGGTCTCATGGTGGGTCTGAATGGTGTCATAATATAACACAAGAACAGACAAGGAAGATCTTTCACACACTAGCTAAGGTGGCCTTCCTTCCCTTCCCTTCCCTCATCAGACCATGAGCAAGGGGTCTGGCCATGTAACCAAAGGTCTCCTTAACTCACAGTGAATGAAGGCAGCCCTACAGTCGATGGAAATGAATGAAGGCAGCCTTTCAGTATATGGGAATGAATGAAGACGGCCATTCAGTCGATGGAAATGAATGAAGGAGGCCCTTCAGTCGATGGAAATGAATGAAAAAGGCCCTTCAGTCTATCGAAATGAATGAAGGCGGCCTTCAGGGATCAAAAAATACTGACCTGGGAGATAGCAGAGATAACAGAGCCACAGGCCCAGAGATAACAGAGCCACAGGCCCAGAGATAACAGAGCCACAGACCCAGAGATAACAGAGATAAACCCCCGTGTGGTATCTGCCATTTATTTACCTGAGTAGATAAAAACTGGTCTATCAGTTTCCTTCCGTGCTCCTGCAGTTTAAAGTTCATGGTAACATTCTTTCAGTCTCTCTGCATCATATTATATATATATAATATATATATATATATATATATATATATATATATATATATATATATGGTATGTTTTGGGCAATCACATGTTTACCAAATGGCGTCCTAGATTCGTGTCTTCGATGTATATCAACTGACTTATATTTCTCTCTTCATGGTTTGGGCTCTGGTTTCTCGAACTCTACATCTGTTAAAGGATTGGTCACTGTCTACTACGCCTCCAGCTGGTCTCAGGTCTAAGATAGGTGATCAGGTCCTCCTTCACTGGGTCTTTCCCCCCCCCCCCACCATGTTGGGCAAATTGAACGCCCCCAGGCCTTCCCCTGTGACTCAGTCCTGAAAATCCTAGTGCTATCTTTGTTGCCCTCCTCTGGACCTTCTCCAGCAGCTCTTTCTTTATCATATTTATCATGTTACCCGGGATCAGCTCCTGAAAAATGAATTTTTTTTCTCCCCTCTCTTTTGTTTATGTTGAAGGCTTCCAGTCACGAACAAAAGTCCACATACGGAGAAAGTAAGGACATAGGAAAGTATTTACGAATTATGGAGGAAGTGAAAAACGTGTCTTTTGAAATGTGCCAGGTCTTAGTTATTGGGAAAGACATGAGAATTAGAGTTTTCCAAAGCTTGGAGGTGTAGGGAAAGAAACAGTAATCAAAACGGCCTACCCCCACCCCTTGAGTTGCCGATAGCCACACAATAATCATGTGACGCAGCAGCAGCACTTGCCAAGTACTGCGTGGTTTAGATAACTAGTTTAGTGGATTTACGCACTCGTCCCATAACCACTTGCGACCCACAACCTGGTAATTCACAACACCACAAGATAATAACTGATCTAGATGTCGTAAGTCCGCACCACTTCAAAACTCCCGAAATATTTCTAAACAGTCGATAGAATTTAGAAGAATTGCATACATGTTTTTCCCAATGAGAAAAAAAAAGAAAATGGGCTTCACATTGGCTGAAGCTATCGTATATATATATATATATATAATATATATATATATATATATATATATATATAATATATATATATATATATATATAATATATATATATATTATTCCTGGGGATAGGGAAGAAAGAATACTTCCCACGTATTCCCTGCGTGTCGTAGAAGGCGACTAAAAGGGAAGGGAGCTGAGGGGGCTGAAATCCTCCCCTCTCGTTTTAGTTTTCCAAATGAAGGAACAGAGGAGGAGCTAAGTGAGGATATTCCCTCAAAGGCTCAGTCGTCTGTTCTTAACGCTACCTTGCTAGCGCGGCAAAATGGCGAATAGTGTATATATATATATATATATATATATATATATATATATATATATATATATAATATATAACATACAAACCTCCAACAGCCAGGATCGAACCCGGACCCTGTGCAAGAGGCAGGCATGCTAACCGCTAGGATATGGTCCCGGGTTCGATCCTGGCTGTTGGAGGTTTGTATGTTCTATGAAGGTGCGCGTTCATATGCACTTTATTCGTATATATATATATATAATATATATATATATATATATATAATATATATATATATATATATATTTAAGCTTCATGCTTTTCATTCATTCTTTCTTTCTCCCTTTATTTATTTTTTTTTCAGTTTGAAACGCAATATCCCGGTCGTGCGCTAGGCCAAATCCACCGTGAAATATGAACAACAGATGTGGGCGAAGCTTTTCCAAAGCTACACACACACACACATACCATTCTAACAACAAAGTTAGCTTTGGTTTCGCCACACACTAAAGTCCAGGAGGCAGGAGACCGGGAGAGAAAGAGGTGGTGTTGACATAACACTTTTACCCCCACTCACCTGCCTTCATGATCAAGGTGAAATTCTGTATCTTTTTCTTTTCTTTTTCTATCTTTTTTTCTTCTCTTCGTTTGCTTGCCTTCATCCATTCTAGCGCTACCACGCCCCACAGCAAACAGCATCGATACCTCCCGCTTCATGTAACTTACCCCTGACCATATCATTACCCTTCAGTATATCATCATATATTATCATATGATTAAGTTACCCTTGAGAGTATCATTGTATTTTTATCATAAAAGTTATACAATAATGACTGTATTATCATATGATTAAGTTATCCTTGAGAGTATCATTGTATTTTTATCATACAAGTTATACAATCATGGCTCTGTTATCATATAATTGAGTTATCCTTGAGAGTATCATTGTATTTTTATCATACAGTTATACAATCATGGCTCTGTTATCATATAATTAAGTTATCCTTGAGAGTATCATTGATTTATTTTAATCTACTATTATCATATGGCCCTGTTACATATAATTGAGTATTTTGTAGAAGTATCATTGTTTTTAATCAATACAGTTATACAATCATGGCTCGTTATCATAAAATGAGTTACCTTGAGAGTATCATTGTATTTTTATCATACAGTTATACAATCATGGCCCTGTTATCATATAATTAAGTTACCCTTGAGAGTATCATTGTATTTTTATCATACAAGTTATACAATCATGGCTCTGTTATCATGTCTTATTAGGAAATCAAGACACCCTAGATTAGCTATTGTATTCGATTGTATTATTCACGACTCTTTTATCTATTGTTGTATATTCTCTGACATTATTCAGAGATCCTTGGATGTAGAACTGTATATCCGCTTTAAAGTGAACTCGTTAATTCAGTGAACAATATGAGCGTTAATGAGGAAAATAGTTCAGTTCACCTGCTCAATTGTTCTTTAGTGTTTCGGAACAGATAATGAAGCTGAAGATATAAACACTTTTCAAATATGGAAAAAAAATATATATTATATAATATTATGAATAGATGTCGTAACAGCCAAAATGTTTCGTTTTGTATTTTCTGAGGATTTCGAACCGTCTCAGAAGCGTTCACTTCCCCTCCCCATGCATGAGCAGCTGTACTGGACAACACTGCTTCATGATTTGGTTCGAAGGACGACGCTACAGTGTTTCGTTTCGCTCTTCCGTAAGGGTTCGACTCCCCCCCCCCCCCCCGTGTATGAACAACAGCATCTTGAGAACAACACTGCTTCGTAATCATGACTGAGCGAACCTTTGCATTGAACCACAACACCTGGAGAACAACACTGCTTCATAATCATGACTGAGCGAACACTGCTTCATAATCATGACTGAGCGAACACTGTTCTTATCAGACTGAGAACACTGCTTCAAATTATGACTGAGCGAACACTGCTCATAATCAGACTGACGTCACGCTTATAATCATGACTGAGCGTACACTGCTTCATAATCATGACTGAGCGAACACTGCTTCATAATCATGACTGAGCGAACACTGCTTCATAATCATGACTGAGCGAACACTGCTTCATAATCATGACTGATCGAACACTGCTTCATAATCATGACTGAGCGAACACTGCTTCATAATCATGACTGAGCGAACACTGCTTCATAATCATGACTGAGCGAACACTGCTTCCTAATCTTGATCGAAGACTCTTTCGAAGCCGGCGAAATAATGGCGTCGGGAATAATAATACAACACCCAGGATATATAAGTCCCAGTGGAGGAGGTTGTGGGTTGGGGTTTGGGCATTTCCTAAAAGGATAATGTATTCATTTTCATGCACGGCAGAAATAAAAAAAAAGGGGGCCCCCTGACCCACCCCCTCTCTCCCCCTCGCAACCTTTGACCTGGCATGAATAAAAACATGACCCTCTTCGCTTCGCCCCGCCCCCACCAGCAGGATGTCATGGCCCCAGAGTCCTTGGTCATCATACAGGATATCCAGGAAGAGTCCTCCATCGGAGGGGGGGGGGTGGAGGAGGAGGAGGAGGAGGAGGAGGAAGGAGGTGGAGGAGGAGGAGGAGGAGGAGGAAGGAGAGGAGAAGTAAGTGAGGATCAACAGGCGAACGCAGATGGCCATAGGGTCGAGGAATTGCCTGTACGCCAGTTGATCCTTCACGTATACGCCCGTACGGACCATCGATCACGGCGGTATTGTACAGTCGTACAGTGTTGTACAGTCGTGTAGTGTTGTACAGTCGTACAGTGTTGTACAGTCGTACAGTGTGTACAGTCGTACAGTGTCGTACAGCCGTGCTCATGAAGCAAAGACGAATGTGGCCTCAGAGGGAGTGTGGAGGAGGAGGAGGGAGTGGTGTGGGGGAGTGAAACGTAAGTGGAACTCATAACTTAAGGTTAAGTTTCAAATGATGAATGAAGCGCTTCTCTCATCTCGGCGGTAGGGAGAGAGAGAGGAGAGAGAGAGAGAGAGAGAGAGAGAGAGAGAGATTTTTCGTATAATAATGCCCCCTTCCTTCCCCTTCCCCTTCCCTTCCCTTTCCCTCTCCCTCCACTGTCTTCCCATCAGATCTCACGTGACGTGTTCCTACGTCGTCGTCATCGTCGTCGGTCCGACCCCGCCCCAAGGGGCGGCCCGGGGGCCCCAGCAGCTCTGTGTCTTCCCCCGTGATTAGTGATGTAAACACGAGAGAACGGGGACTAGGTGGGGTGGGGGGGCCAGGGGGGAGGGGGTCTGTACCCGCGCCCTCCTCTCGATAGAAGATTTTTCCAGATGAAGATATTCTTCCCCCCGATATTCATTAGAATATTCAGCCCCCAAGCATTCATGGGATATTCATAGCCCCCAATATTCATGGAATATTCCTCCCCCACTGTTCATGGACTAGTCATCCCCCACTATTCATAGGATATTCTCCCACTATTCATGGAATATTCATCCCCCACTCTTCATGGAATATCCCCCTATACGCATTTCAGGAAATGTATACATATATACGTTGAGATGTATAGGTATGTATATGTGCGAGTGTGGACGTGTATGTATATACATGTGTATGTGGGTGGGTTGGGCCATTCTTTCGTCTGTTTCCTTGCGCTACCACGGTAACGCGGGAGACAGCGACAAAGTATAATAAATGAAATAAATATATTTGTACATATTCCATGTGTAGAACACTATATAAGGATATACGGAAGCTGGAGGAGGCGATAATAGTTTGAAGAGTGATCATATATGTGGGCCGGACGATGATAATGGAAGACATGGGTGATGGCTCGAGTTATACTGGGGGGAAAGGGAGTGTGAGTGCTGGAAAGAAAGACGCCCTGGAAGCCACTACCTGGAGCCTTGAGGGTGTTGAGGAGGGAGGGGTTAAGTGCTTCTGGAAAGAAAGACGCCCTGGAAGCCACTACCTCGAGCCTTTAGGTGGGGGGTGGGGTCGGTGGTTCTGGAATGAATGACGCTGTGGAATCCACCACCTGGAGCCTTGAAGGGTGGTGATGGGGAAGGAGAGGGGTTGAGTTGTGCTGGAAAGAATGACGCCCTGGAAGCCACGAACCTGGAGCCTGGAAGGGTGGTGTTGGGGAGGGCTGTGCTGCTGGATGCATTAAGGCAACAGACCCTCACACTAAGGTGGTGTTGGACCCGCACCTCCAGACCGCTACACGCTAACTGGATCCTGGAAACGGAGAAGAGATAAGGACTGACGTGTATTGCAACCCACAGCTGCACGTGCTACATGCCAACTGGATCCTGGAAACGGAGAAGAGATAAGGACTGACGTGTATTGCAACCCACAGCTGCACGTGCTACATGCCAACTGGATCCTGGAAACGGAGAAGAGATAAGGACTGACGTGTATTGCAACCCACAACTGCGTGCACATGCCAATGATCTGAACGAGAAGATAGGACTAGTGTTTGCACCACAGCTGCACGTGCTACATGTCAACTGGATCCTGGAAACGAAGGGAAACTGGCGTAATGCAACCCACAACTGGATCCTGGAAACGAAGGGGAACTGGTGTATTGCAATCCACAACTGGATCCTGAGGTACACGCCAACTGGATCCTGGAAACGAAGGGGAACTGGTGTATTGCAACCCACAACTGGATCCTGGAAACGAAGGAGAATTGGCGTAGTGCAACCCACAACTGGATCCTGGAAACGAAGACACATGACCTTCCTTCGTGTCAGCAGCGACTGTTCATTAAGATGTGTTTTACTCATGGAATGACGAGGAGTATCAAGCCTTACTCACTGGTGAGTTCAGGCTGGTGTAGGCGGAACACGGTAGTGCCTCCGGACTGTTGTGCCCCCCCCCGGAAGAAGAACTCGAGACCTCGTTCCAGGAGCTGGGTTCTCGAGGCAGACTTATCCCGCCGTAGCTGCAGGATCTGTGCTTAATTATATTTTGCACAGAGGAGGAGGAGGAGGACCGACAACCCCTCCCCACTCTCCCTAGGGGCCCTGGTCCTTTGTTAGGCCTTTTCCAGGAAGCTATCTCATTACCTACGCAAAATCCATGGATCTTGACCCAAAAGCCTCCCCCTTTTGGTTCATTCCAATAATAATAATTAGATAGCCTCACCTGAGCCTAACCCTTCGATATCCCCCCCATCCCGTTTTCGGTCATGAATATACGAAAGGCATATTGTACCTGCCCTTCGTATGTTCTCTTTATGTATATTCTCAAGGGGATCGAACCCTCCTGGAATTGTGTCTCCGACTGTTTTTTACAGTATTCTTTTCTCTCTTGGACCAGTGAGGGGTATATGGGGGGCGTGCTTTTTTTACAGTGTTCTTTTCTCTCTTGGACCAGTGAGGGGTATATGGGGGGCGTGTGGGTCACAGTGGCTCAGCTGTTGAGTGAGACAAGCAGAGATGTGGCACCTCTGGACCATATCTGACTCTCTCCTTTCCATTTGTGTTGTTATCTGGTGTTATCACTTTCTTTATCTGTTGTTATCTGGTGTTATCAGATGCCAAGCCAGTGTAGCGACACTGGCATTGCCAAGCCAGTGTCGCTAAACCAGCATTGCTTAGCCAGTGTTCGCTAAACCAGTACTGCAAAGCCAGTGTCGCTAAACCAGTATTGCTTAGCCAGTGTTCGCTAAACCAGTATTGCTAAACCTTTGTCACTGAACCAGTTTTGCTTAGCCAGTATCGCTAAACCAGTATTAGTAAACCTGTCACTCAACCAATATTGCTGAAGCCAATGTCGCTAGACCAGTGTTGCTAAAGTCAATGTCACTAAACCAGTGTTGCCAAACTAGTGTTGCTAAATTAGCGTCTGGTAAAACAGTGTTGCTAAAGGTGGGAGTGTGCCCTAGGCTAGACAGCAATAACGCTGTACTTGTACCGCTGTTGCTGTGCCGGTCGACAGCACAATCACGTGACCTACTTTGATACAGCTGCAGTCTACTGTAGGAACGTTACCCCCCCCCCCCTCAGTGCAATCCCTGGCACCGATACAGTAAGGGTAATGTATCGAAGAAGCCATCTGTACGATACCCCCATTGACAATACCCCCGCTTCCCCGCTCAAATATAGCGGGAAAACGATATAAACCTCAGAGGACGATAGACGCGTGTTGCAAGCTACGATAGCGCTGATGCGATTGTAAGTGAGGATAGCGCCAGGACGATAGCCACATGGGGCTACACTGGTCTCTATAGAGAAGGATATCGTCGGTACGATAGCTGCGATGAAGCCCCACGTGAAGGTCGCACCTCACGATACGTGCGCTGGGCCACTACCATACAGGACAAGATTACCCAAAGGCACATAGAAACGATGCCGCAAAAGCCCCAAGCTGATCCAAGAATGACATAGAGGGATGTATCGTGGGCAAACATGCAACCTGAAGCTACACTGAGTCCAAGAATGACGATAGATAGAGACGTAGGGCAGAATGCATAGCCGTGAAGCTACACGACCCCAAAAATACGATAGATAGATTACGTAGGGAACAGTGCGATACCCGTGAAGCACACTGATCCAAGAATGCCAAATAATGTATCGTACGGCAGACAGTGCGATACTGTGCCGTTGAGCGAGCCAAGAATAAAATATTTTACGATAGCCAGGGGGGCTATCGGGTTTTTTTGTATCGATTTCCCAAACATATCTTATAGGGAAAGGCTTCTTTTATATATACAGTCCCCAACCAGTCTGAAAATGGCTTTAGATATCACAGTTCCAAGCCAGTTATATAAATGGCTTTATATATTTCGTTTCCAAGCCAGTCATATAAATGGCCTTTTTATATTACAGTTCCAACCAAGCCAGTCATATAAATGGCTTTTAAAATGGGTTTTTTTTTCCAACCAGTCAAATTTAAATGGCCTTTTTTTTATTTTTTCAGTTCCAAGCCAGTCGTGTAAATGGCTTTTTATATTACAGTTCCAAACCCTCGTATAATGGCTTTTTTTTATTAAGTCAACCAATCATAAAAGGCTTTTATATTGCAGACAAAAAAATCATAAAAATGGGCCCTTTTTTAAATTTCATTCCAAACCCTCGTAAAAGGCTTTTATATTTTTCCAACCGTCGTCTTAAATTCTTTTTATTTCATTTACAAGCCATTCGCAAAAAATGGCTTTTCATATTGCCGTTCCGAACCGGTCATCTCAATGGCTTTTTATATCATAGTTCCCAGCAGGTCTTATAAATGGCTTTC
The DNA here is from genome assembly GCF_036320965.1 of Panulirus ornatus. Classification (NCBI taxonomy): domain Eukaryota; kingdom Metazoa; phylum Arthropoda; class Malacostraca; order Decapoda; family Palinuridae; genus Panulirus; species Panulirus ornatus. The sequence continues at coordinate 51,757,477 of NC_092240.1, read as the reverse complement.
CACACTGGGTTCCCCTGCCCTCATAGTAAACCTTTGGGGCCCATTCCCAACCCTCCCTGAAAAAGGCCTTTTATTTTAAAGCATTTTTAAAAACCCGGCTTAAAGTGGGTTTTTTATTTTTTGATAAGGAACCAAACCAGTGTAAATATTTTTCTTGGCATTGGAGCCGTACCGAGCCTCGTTTTTACGATACAATACGAGACAATGACTGTCGTACGTATCAAGACGTAAGCACCTATGGTCACCGAAAGCCCATGTGGATGGGGAAAGGGGTTTTGTATCACAACCAATTTTATTCGTTATGTATCATTCCCTAAGTCATATGAGATAACTGATTAGAACACCACACAACACACACACACACAACAACAATATATATCAAAATCACTCATTTTAGCACAGTATGAGGAACACAGTGTGATTCATATTACCAAAGACCTTAACATTTTAATTGCCATGAGGCGAACCTGTGGAAAATTAACTCATTTTTTGTTTCGCCCTTTAAAGTGCGATTGACCGTGTTTAAAGTTACACTTTAAACGCATCCAGGTTAGGGTAAATTAGGAGGAAGAGGTTGACCGTCGTGGCGCATGGGGAAATATGATGTTGAAAGAGATGCATTCTATGAAGGAGGGGGAAGGAAAATTGATCACTAAAGAGTAAGGGGCAAGTTGGCAATGCCGCCAGGTGACATTTGCAACGGTGCAGCATAGAAAACGTGACGCGTGGACAAGGTCAGTGGAGCAGTATTAGCAACGCTCTCTGAAATGCTCTGGCCAATAAATGAACACTCAGTTGATAAATAATTCACTTACATACATTTACAACTGATGAATATATTATGAGATAGAATGGCAGACTGAGATAAATGTTAGAAGAAAAATGGGAGGGGGGGAAAAATATAAAAGTGTGGCTAACCACTCACTGTTTTCTAATCCACTGAGAGTTGCTTGGGCTCCAGCCATGACATGTACCATAGCCCAGACCACCGCCTCTGCCACACTCACCCTCATTGTCTTCATTCTATTTCTAATTTCTTAATTCATTTTCTTTTTTTTCCATTAGTATTATTCCCTTTTTTTTTTTTTTTTTTTGTATTTTCAAGTCACTCACACCATCTCGCTTCCCGTTTTCCTCAGTGTTGCCACCGCTGGGGTGCACCTCCAGGACCACTGAATATATTACTTCTCATATTATGATTTCAGTTCTCGCGTATATAACTTCTTCCAAGTGTAGTTTCCTTGTGTACAAATACGTACAGCTTTTTAGGCATGTTACTCTTCATATAATACTTTAGAAAACCATTCAATTTTGTTTTTCTTAGTGAGATTTTAGAGAGATATCACCAGAAGTGTCGAAATTCCAGCGTTTTCGCACAACCTGAATTTAAAAACTTGGGGGGTCGCCATTCCATATGGCTTTAGAATGGTCCTGGTTGAGCCACACCGGCCTCACGACCCGTACGGGAGTGACCCCGCGACACACACCCTCTCACTATGAAGTCCAGGCGGACACTGGCTGGCAGGCTGGAGGAGGAGGGAGGGAGAGAGAGAGGAGGATCTCTGGCCATTCCAGCGCCTCCGCCATGATGGCGACCAGCCTATACCACCTCCCTCTTCCTCCTCCTCCTCCTCCTCCACCTCCTCCTCCTCAGCTCCTGGCACCGCTGTTTTATATCATACGCACCTGACGCCTGGCGACTTGCGTTAATCCTACGCTTACGTTACGCATTGCGTATATTTGTGGACCCTGCCCCACCACGTAACACACAACACTGACCCCCACATCTCTTCTATCACTCCTTCCCCAAGAAACTATCAATATCAATGTCAAAATCTCTAAGAGCTGCTGCAAATAGACGCCATCACTCCCCCTCCTCCTCCCCCTTCTAATTCTAAATATCAATAGATAAAAACCCAAGCTGGATTTTCTGCATTAGAATAGCTTTGCCCCGATTTTAAACATTCCCGTCTCTAATATCCCCCTTCCACAACGATATGTTCTCCCCAACGCATGACCTGCCGATATATCGGTAAACGGTTATTGTGGTAACAAATGAATGTGAGGGTTGTGTGTGTGTGTGTGTGTGTGTGTGTGTGTGTGGGTGGTGGGGGGGGGGGGGGAGCGGTGCCGTAAGGTGTGTGTGGGGGCACATGTGTCCCAAAGCAGTACAGGGTCTTGTGTGTGTGTGTCGTGTTTTTGTTTTTCTTTTTAACTTTGATTTGTTGGAGTATTGCAAGACAAGGTCCCGATGGCAGCTTATGGCGCCTTGAGGAGGCCTGGTGATAGATGGGGGGTTGTGTTGTGTTGTGGTTTTTACTGTGACAGTTATGATAGCCATGATCCCGGCTTTAGCGATGTAGTAGCGTCCAGAACAGATGACGGAGCCTTAGAAGGATAATCCTCACTTGGCCCCTCTCCCCCTCCTTTCTTCATTTGGAAATAAGAGGGAAGGATCTCCAACCCTCCAGCTCCCTCCCCCTTTTAGTCGCCTTCTACGACACGCAGGGAATACGTGGGAAGTATTCTTTTTCTCCTTTATCCTCAGATGTATCCTCTTCATCAGTCTTTCTTCACTCATCCTCTCCATAACCTCGAACCATTTCAGAACCTCTTAGTCGACCCTGTCAAACCAACCAGCGTTTACGGCCATACCTCTCTAACACCACTCATCTTTCTCACGTATCTCATTCCCACCACCTCCACTCTCTTCCTTTCCTTTGCATTCAAAGTCCCAAGACTCACACCCATACAACACCGCCCGGGGCTCCGTTACCTTCCTACTCATCTCTTCCCGCCAGAAGCACTTGTATCTCTCTTTTACACACACGCTCAAGTGCACCTAAAAGGTCTTAGCCCCTTCTCTTCCCCTAAGACTCGCTTCTGTCCTCATGGTTCCATCCAGCGGCACCGCCACTTCCAGGCACCTCAAACATCCGCTTCCTTCACGTCTGTTCCTTTTTTAAACTTACCCTCAGAGCATTTTGTCTCGCCCCCCTTCTGCAGTTTACTCCTGTCCACACTCACTCCCAACTTCCTCCTTTTACTCAGTCTCTCAGATATCTGTAACCTCCTTCTAGGGTTTCTTTTAGGAGTCTGCCTGCCACCAGCACAGCGTCATCTGCAAACAGCAACGGATTCACCTTCTAGCCCCGCCCTCCCCTTCCACCCAAATATATCGTAGTCCCGGCCTTAGCTCCTAGATGCTCGCGTTTACTTCGCTCACCACGCTGTCCATGAACAGATCAAACAGCCCGGTGACATCACACACACACTTGAAGCAAGCTCACCCTCCTCCGGAGCTGCCCACCCTTTTCCCTTCCTCCTCACACTTCCTGCGCTTCGTTAAAAGCACCTCCCTGTGTTTAGCATCTTTCTTCCCACACGCTATTTTCGTAGCACCCTCCTCAGTGCATCTCTGTCAACCGTGTCATATGCTTGCTTCTTCTAGCCCCATAATCGCCACATACAAATCTTTCTCTTGCTGAAGTATTTCTCACACCTGGTCCACACATCCTCTACTGCCTTTGAACTCGCATTGCTCCTCCCTAATCAGATGCTCTGTCCATGTTGCCACCACGTTTTGAATTACCACACTCCTATAGACCTTACCGGGTATATTCAACAGCCTCTTTATACCTTTGTAGTGCGTATATTTATTCATACTCCCCTTGCCATTATACAAGGAGATTATGCATGTATTACGCCAGTCCTCAGATGCCTCACCTTGAGCCATATAATAGTCGACCAGCCTGACAACAGCGGTCAATAGGGTTTGCACTTCTTCCTTGAGAAACTCGACTGCAGTCCCATCCACTCCATCCATTGTGTTACACTCCCGCTTTACACATAGCTTACACGACCTCAATTTCCTTTTCTTTTTTGCCATAAGACTCGCCACGACTTTCATCCTCACATTTCAGCGTTGTTTCTCTCACATCCTTTGTTTCTTCTTGTTTCGTGTACTCTCACCTTACGCCATCATTCACTCAAACTCACTTGTTATTCCTGCACAAACAGACCCCTTTTTTTTCACAACTCTCACTATTTTCACCATTTCCTCTCTTCCTGAACACCAAGTAAAGATCAGACAGTCCACTTTCTCATTCCACCTCAAGGTACATTCAAATAATCCAGTAATGTACGTTGACCCCCATCTACCACTCACTCACGTATACTTATATATGCACACTTTTCCTTAAGCCAGTTATTCCCGACCGCCTCCCGGAGGGGGAATCATATTGACATTCTCTCTCTCTCTCTCTCTCTCTCTCTCTCTCTCTCTCTCTCTCTCTCTCTCTCTCTCTCTCTCTCTCTCTCTCTCTCTCTCTCTCTATTTATCTATCTATCTATATCTATCTATCTGTCTATCTGTCTGAGCGACAAAGGGATAGAGAAATGAAAAGAAAAGAGGGTAATTTTTTTTTTTTATGATGAAGTTCATCTCTCGGAACCACACAGACACACACACACACACACACACACACACACACACACACACACACACACACACACACACACACACACACACACACACACGCGAGTTGTGAGTTGTATGGTAGCCAGAACAGGATGACGTCATGATGTTGTTTGTGGTGGGTCAGGATGGTCCATGTTCCTGTACCGTTCCTTGGGTCAGGATGGTCCATGTTCCTGTACCGTTCCTTGGTCAGGATGGTCCATGTTCCTGTACCGTTCCTTGGGTCAGGATGGTCCATGTTCCTGTACCGTTCCTTGGGTCAGGATGGTCCATGTTCCTGTACCGTTCCCTTGGTCAGGATGGTCCATGTTCCTGTACCGTTCCGTGGGTCAGGATGGTCCATGTTCCTGTACCGTTCCTTGGTCAGGATGGTCCATGTTCCTGTACCGTTCTCACCTGTTGTAGTCTTGGATGGTCCATGTTCCTGTACCGTTCCTTGGGTCAGGATGGTCCATGTTCCTGTACCGTTCCTTGGTCCTGGGCGAAAGGTTGCCATGCATCATCACATGAAGATGGCTACAGAGTAATGCAAACATCTCCACATGGAGTGTTGACCTAGTGCTTGCCGGGGATTATACGCAAAGAGGCGTATAAGATCGAGGGATTATACGCAAAGTGGCGTATAAGACATAGTCAACAATCGAGAAATGGGATCACGTCTTCTCCAGGACCTACTGTCTCCTACGGAGTCCAGCGCTGCCCTGCGACTGCGTGGAGCGCAGCCTCGAGGCTATAGACAAACCCCCATGATAGTTTCTTTTCTTCTTCGTCGTTTCCCGCATGGCGAGTCAGCGCCGGAACCAGAGCTTCTCTATCCATAGCCGAAATCCAAAGATGTTCACGTGATTACCCTTGACCACTTCATACTTACTGGTTTCAGTCCATCTACAGCACGTCGACCCCTGTATACCGTATCTTTCCAATTTGTTCTATCCCATGCATGCCTCACACCTTCCTGCACGTTCAGTCCTCGATCACAGACGCATCTTTCATCGAATCCTTCCATCATCTCCTTGTCCCATCCAGTCCCGATATATATATATATATATATATAATATATATATATATATATATATTATATATATATATTTTATATATATATATATATATATATTATATATCATCTTTGTCGTCCTTTCCATATGTCCAAACCATTTTAGCATATCCTTTTTAGCTCTCATGTATACACGTCTAACTATCATGCCTCTCTCTGACTCCATCAACCTCCCTCACACCACATACTATCCTCTAACACATCATTTCCAACACATTGACACTTACACACACAGACCACACACCAACCCAGAATGTCCTACGAGACAGAGAAGAAAATGGAGCCATCGGGAAGATAAGAAAGAAAAGAAAACAGAAAAAGAATTCCCTGCATAAAGGAAAGCAGATCGAGGACCAGCCAACTCCAATTGGCCCACTGTAAACAGAAAGAGGGCCACTAATTCGATTGAAAGCCGAATGAATCAGACACAAGAAATGACTTGCCTCGGTGTTCAGTGAGCGAAAAACCATCTTAAAAAAGAACCCAACAGATTTCTTCGTAAAGAACAATCACTTTTTCTTTATCTTATCTTTCCTCTCCATTCACCAGAGTCTTTAGTACGCCCCATTTTGTCTCTCTCGCGTGATCCTACCATTCACCTTCAGCTGTTCCATACGTCCAGCGGATCTCACCACCTCACCACAGGATCTCGAGAGAGCCACTGATAACATATCCTTGAACTCTGACCAAGGGAAGGGACTCCTAAATGCCCCTGTCTTTATAAAAAGAAAAAAATGATAATGCAAAACACATCTCGCCTCAGAGGCACACTAGCCACTGGACCAAAGTCTGAACTGCGTAGCACTATCCTCCCCCGCGAGATTGAAATGACCCCACATCGCCCCACTCCACACAGAGGTGCAAGCCAACCAATTCCACATGATCGCCAGCTAGTGGCACCGCCATCACACATGACCAAAGCCTTTGAGAGAGTCTTAGGAGGCAAATAGACTGACGTTATGGAATCGAACGCTCTTAACATGACCCAGGACAACGTGGTTTCAGGGTTAGAGGATCTTGTCCCTTCTCACAGTTGCTTGACCACTGTGATTAGATCTTGGGAGGCGCTAGGGAAGGAACGAAATGCTAGCGTGGTATACACAGGCTCTGCGAAAGCATGTGTTAGATGTGACCACGGTGACATTGCATACATAATGCAGAGGGTGGAAGAACTAGCAATATTGGAGGTGTGGATATACAACTAAAAGCATCACAACACGGTGTTGTAGGTGATCAGAACCTCTATAGTAAAGAACTCAGTCTCTTCCCATGCCTAAGGAACTGTATTTACACTAAATATGTTCCTTTGCAGATGGTAGGGTAGTGAGGATGAACACGTCGACAATAGAAGACACACAACGAATGGACATCAAAGAAAAAAAAGGTTCTCTCCCATCACCGATAGCTTCCTGCTGCTTGTCAGTGGGGATATGTTCCAACTCCTCCAGCTTTGGGGAGAATAAAGATATTAAGATATGCTGGATACATGACGGATATAGACACTGTCATATCACGGCTAAACAATGTGTAAGACCTCGGGTATTAACACCAAACGACCATCACCTTCAGCTAACAGTACAGAATGCAACAGTTACCTCCTCCTAAAAGATGGTAGGATGGATCTTGCGGACTTTCAAGAGAAGAGAGGAAAGCCAATGATTATGCTCTTCAGAGTTCTATTACTCACAAATTGAATGCTGCTGTGTGCTAACTTCATTCTACACTTTGGACAAAATTGCAGGATTAGAAAGTGTTTCGAGATCTTTCACGATACAAATTGTTGCGGGAAAGGAATTGAACTAATGGAGCAGCGGACGGGAGAGAGATGTCATCATTTACCCAGGGAAACTCCTAGAAGACGTGGTTCCAAAGCTACACTCAGAAATATTCCCTCTTATCACGATGGGCGTGGAAGACTAATAGATTGCCCCTAAAATCACAAGATGAGATGAGGAGATTTCTTATATTTCTCTCCGGTTATCCCACTTCTTAGGCGGCCTCTCACGGGGCACAGTGTCAAATGCTTTCGGGCTGTTCCAATACAAGCGATCCACCAACCCATCTCTTTCAGGCAGAAACCCAACTCGCGTAGAAATCTAAGAGGTTTATGTCAAAACAGAACCTCCTCTTATCCCTTAGAACTGTGTTGTCCCTCACTTAGGTGAATGTTTTATTGTACAAAGTCCTCCATGTGCTTTCAAAATTCATATACCAGAACCTGACTGGTGGTGCTGGCTAGTGAGATCGGCCCGTAACCCAGCGCCTCTTCCCAGTCTCATATCTCTTTTTGATAGACAAACGTTTGACCTTTTTTTCCATTCCATTGTGCCTCTCTCTCTCTCTCTCTCTCTCTCTCTCTCTCTCTCTCTCTCTCTCTCTCTCTCTCTCTCTCTCTCTCTCTCTCTCTCTCTCTCTCTCTAGTGACAGTATTTCGTGAGGTTTCTCCAGCGTATCTGGACACATCTTCAGCACATGTGGTGAGATGTCTTCAGCCCCATATGAGCCATGTTTGGACCCCAGTCCTTTTAGTGTTCTGTTGATGTCTTAATATCACAGTGGTTGCTGCAAACCTCCCCCCCCCCCCCCCCCGCCCCCATTTCATCTCACTGGTGTTTTTTCGGGGTGTGTAAGTGGCAGTCCCCCCTTTTAAACCACTTTTGACTATGTTACCCACTTACTCACATGACCTTACCTCATCACTCTTATAATTCTCCCCTCTGAATCCCTTACTCTCATAAGCTGCTCTACACTAGAAGTCAGATTCCATATAGATTTATGGAAGAATTTAGGTTTTTGTTTATTTCTTTTGCCTTGTCTACAATATTCCTTTCAAAAGCTCTTTGCTCTCTTACACCTTGCAAATGCTGGCTTGGCTCTATCTTCGCCGCTACACATCTCAAATCTACTTTACATATTGGACATCTATTATCAAACCATTCCTTCATTATTCATACCATTGCCTCTGTACGTGAGGCATGAGGTAGCTTTGAGTCTACTCCCATTGTGGATTTCACACACACACCGCCTCTCACCACAGAGCTGTGGTGTCGGGTTATCAAACACCATTTCTAAGTCTATCCTCCCACAGAAATGGTTGAGGTTTGTGTACATTCCACGATAATGTGTGTCCTCTCTCTATATCCTGCCTCACCTCTGCTCTGTCTTTGCATGTAACAGCTGTCAAAAAACAAGAAGAAATATACAATTTTCCTTATTTATCGCCGAATAGATTTTAAAATCTTAAATACTCACGTGTGTGTGTGTTGTGTGTGTGTGTGTGTGTGTGTGTGTGTGTGTGTGTGATATATACTTTATATTAATCTTCTCGTCATATATCGCTTTCCCTTGGGTTAGGTATAGGAGTATTAAGTATCGCTCAGTGATTCACAGAAGGAGGAATAGAGTGATGATGGCGAGAGAGAGAGAGAAGAGAGAGAGAGAGAGAGAGAGGAGAGAGAGAGAGAGAGAGAGAAGAGAAGAGAGAGGGAAGAGCAGTGCGGTTTCAGAAGTGGTAGAGGATGTGTGGATCAGGTGTTTGCTTTGAAGAATGTATGTGAGAAATACTTAGAAAAGCAAATGGATTTGTATGTAGCATTTATGGATCTGGAGAAGGCATATGATAGAGTTGATAGAGATGCTCTGTGGAAGGTATTAAGAATATATGGTGTTGGAGGCAAGTTGTTAGAAGCAGTGAAAAGTTTTTATCGAGGATGTAAGGCATGTGTACGTGTAGGAAGAGAGGAAAGTGATTGGTTCTCAGTGAATGTAGGTTTGCGGCAGGGGTGTGTGATGTCTCCATGGTTGTTTAATTTGTTTATGGATGGGGTTGTAAGGGAGGTAAATGCAAGAGTCCTGGAAAGAGGGGCAAGTATGAAGTCTGTTGGGATGAGAGAGCTTGGGAAGTGAGTCAGTTGTTGTTCGCTGATGATACAGCGCTGGTGGCTGATTCATGTGGAGAAACTGCAGAAAGTGGTGGACTGAGTTTGGTAAAGTGTGTGGAAGAAGAAAGTTGAGAGTAAATGTGAATAAGAGCAAGGTTATTAGGTACAGTAGGGGTGAGGGTCAAGTCAATTGGGAGGTGAGTTTGAATGGAGAAAAAACTGGAGGAAGTGAAGTGTTTTAGATATCTGGGAGTGGATCTGTCAGCGGATGGAACCATGGAAGCGGAAGTGGATCATAGGGTGGGGGAGGGGGCGGAAAATTTTGGGGCCTTGAAAAATGTGTGGAAGTCGAGAACATTATCTCGGAAAGCAAAAATGGGTATGTTTGAGGGAATAGTGGTTCCAACAATGTTGTATGGTTGCGAGGCGTGGGCTATGGATAGAGATGTGCGCAGGAGGATGGATGTGCTGGAAATGAGATGTTTGAGGACAATGTGTGGTGTGAGGTGGTTTGATCGAGTAAGTAACGTAAGGGTAAGAGAGATGTGTGGAAATAAAAAGAGCGTGGTTGAGAGAGCAGAAGAGGGTGTTTTGAAATGGTTTGGGCACATGGAGAGGAATGAGTGAGGAGAAGATTGACCAAGAGGATATATGTGTCGGAGGTGGAGGGAACGAGGGAGAAGAGGGAGACCAAATTGGAGGTGGAAAGATGGAGTGAAAAAGATTTTGTGTGATCGGGGCCTGAACATGCAGGAGGGTGAAAGGAGGGCAAGGAATAGAGTGAATTGGAGTCATGTGGTATACAGGGGTTGACGTGCTGTCAGTGGATTGAATCAAGGCATGTGAAGCGTCTGGGGTAAACCATGGAAAGCTGTGTAGGTATGTATATTTGCGTGTGTGGACGTGTGTATGTACATGTGTATGGGGGGGGGGGGTTGGGCCATTTCTTTCGTCTGTTTCCTTGCGCTACCTCGCAAACGCGGGAGACAGCGACAAAGTATAAAAAAAAAAAAAAAATATATATATATATATATATATATATATATATATATATATATATATATTATATATATATATATATATATATATATATATATATATGATACCTCGGGAGCTGTGGGAATATGGAGCGTAAAATGTGATCTTGGGTCTTTGAGGCGACGTGGAATATATAGCAGTGCAGGGAGGGAGGGAAGGAGGGAGGAGGGAAGGAGGGAGGGAGGGAGGGAAGGAGGGAGGAAGGGAGGAGGGGAGGCAACACCCCAGCGTCATGAGCTGCGCCACAAGACAATGCACTTAAGCGCTACACTGACGCTCGCCACCACACACCACCACACCACCACCACCTCTCTACCACACACGCCCGTCAGACCACCCTTCGAAACCTGATGTATATATATATATATATATATATATATATATATATATATATATATATATATATATTCCTTTTTTTTCCTTTCATACTATTTGCCATTTCCCGCGTCAGCGAGGTAGCGTTAAGAACAGAGGACTGGGCCTTTGAGGGAATATCCTCACTTGGCCCCTTCCCTGTTCCTGCTTTTGGAAAATTAAAAAGAAAACGAGAGGGGAGGATTTCCAGCCACCCTCAGCTCCCTCCCCTTTTAGTCGCCTTCTACGACATGCAGGGAATACTTGCCACGTATTCCCTGCATGTCGTAGAAGGCGACTAAAAGGGGAAGGGGAGCTGAGGGTGGCTGGAAATCCTCCCTCTCGTTTTCTTTTTAATTTTCCAAAAGAAGGAACAGGGAAGGGGGCCAAGTGAGGATATCCCCTCAAAGGCTCAGTCCTCTGTTCTTAACGCCCATAGCCTAGTGGTAATCATTCCTGCCTCTTGTTGATATGTATGATATGTATACGTACGTATATTTATACATGGCAGGAAAATCATTTCTAAATGGCGGGGAAAGTCATGATATATAATAAGTGGCAGGAAAATTAAGCCCTAGCTGTTCATCATTCATTCACGTCCCTGCTCCAGGAGTAAGGGTTTTTTTTCTCTTCTAATGAGGCAAACGTTGCGTTGTCTTTCTAGGTTCACTCCGGATCCCGTTGGCTGGCCCGGCTCAAGCTAATTAGGCAAAGGCAAATGTTATCGTGTGTTGTGGGGGGGGGGGGGGGGTAAGGGGGAGGAGGGGGGCTTCTTCCCCTCCCCCGGAGGGTCGTTCCGCTAACGATTACCACCCCATTGTGTTGTTGACTTCTGGTGAAGGATGTGTGTAGGTGTGGGTGTGTGGGGCTCCATCTGTCTGTCTGTCTGTGTGCCTGTGTGTGAGTGTTGTTGTGTGTGTGTGTGTGTGTGCTCGATGTGTGTTGTTCTTGTGTCTGTTGTGTGTTGTGTGTGGTGTCTGATGTCTGTGTGTGTGTTGTGTGTGTCATGCTGTTTGTGTGTGTTGTGCTATTTTGTGTGTGTGTGTGTGCCTATTGTGTGTGGTCTGTGCCTATTTGTGTGTTGTGCTTTGTTGTGTTGTGTGTGTGTGTGTGTGTGTGTGTGTGTGTGTGTGTTTGTCTGTGTGTGTGTGTGTATTGTCGAGTGGGATCTGAAAGATTGGAATTGAAAAACATGAAAGAAAATGTATTTGAGAAGATAGCGTCTTCCGTTCTCTCTCTCTCTCTCTCTCTCTCTCTCTTCTCTCTCTCTCTCTCTCTCTCTCTCTCTCTCTCCCCCAGCTCGTTTTCAGTCACTTGCCCCAGCGAAGCCCCCCCACGGACGTGGGTTGACACTGTGTTAACACCGATATAGGAAGAAGAGGAAAACGAAAAGGTCAATAAGTCTCTCTCTCTCTCTCTCTCTCTCTCTCTCTCTCTCTCTCTCTCTCTCTCTCTCTCGCGCGCGCGCGCGCGCGGGAGATGATATGGCCCAATTAGTCCAGCGTTCTTAATTGCCAGACTTTATGGACGCAATCACTTGTAGGTAAGATAAGATTTACCTCCCTAACGCGACGAAGGCGAGAGACGAAACTTCACACACAGTGAAAACTGGTGGGGGTTCACTCCTGTATATGAGGCTGACAGAAGAAATTATTGGTGTAGTAATTTCTGGTTACCATCATTGGTGTAGTAATTTCTGGTTACCATCATTGGTGTAGTAATTTCTGGTTACCATCATTGGTGTAGTAATTTCTGGTCTTCATCATTGGTGTAGTAATTTCTGGTCATCATCATTGGTGTAGTAATTTCTGGTCTTCATCATTGGTGTAGTAATTTCTGGTTACCATCATTGGTGTAGTAATTTCTGGTCTTCATCATTGGTGTAGTAATTTCTGGTTACCATCATTGGTGTAGTAATTTCTGGTTACCATCATTGGTGTAGTAATTTCTGGTTACCATCATTGGTGTAGTAATTTCTGGTTACCATCATTGGTGTAGTAATTTCTGGTCTTCATCATTGGTGTAGTAACTTCTGGTTACCATCATCGGTGTAGTAACTTCTGTATGAGAGTATGAGCGTAGATCACACTAGGTGTATACTACACACCACACACTAGGTGTGTGTGTGTGTGTGTGTGTGTGTGTGTGTGTGTGTGTGTGTGTGTGTAATGTGTGTGATGATATATACACCAGGCCTTGTAGCTGAGACAAATAAGCCAGATGCATTTAAGAAATTGCCTGGACGCTTGTTTCGCGTGTTGTGGTAAGAGAGACGATCTTAGCAAGGCTGTATAAAGGCTGTATATTATATATATATATATATATATATATAATATATATATATATATATATATATATATATATATATATATATATATATATTTATATATATATATATATATAGGAGAAAAAAGAATACTTCCCACGTATTCCCTGCGTGTCGTAGAAGGCTACTAAAAGGGAAGGGAGCGGGGGGCTGGAAATCCTCCCCTCTTTTTTTTTTTTTTTATTTTCCAAAAGAAGGAACAGAGAAGAGGGCCAGGTGAGGATATTCCCTCAAAGGCCCAGTCCTCTGTTCTTAACGCTACCTCGCAAACGCGGGAAATGGCGAATAGTATGAAAAAAAAAAAAAATAATTTATATATATATATATATTATATATATATATATATATATATATTATATATATTATATATATATATATGTATATATATGTGTGTGTGTGTGTGTGTGTGTGTTTTTGTGTAACACTTGGCGTTTAAAACACGTGTTCACTGATTAGGGTCTTTCATTACACATTTTTAAAAAATTTGAGGCGCTTGGCGGGGGTGTTGGGGTGTGAAATTCAAATAATAGCATTGGTTTGGGCTATGAATTGCCCTCCTGTCCCACAGACACACAGCTCATTGCATACATCTATGAGCAGTAATGTAGTTATCAGTAATGTAGTTATCAGTCTGTCCAGCTGTTTCTTTGCCAGGTCCACATTAGCAGCAGGCTGGAGGGAAGGTGGGTGTGGAAGGTGGGTGTGGAGGGAGAGGGTGGGTCTGGATAATTGAATTATACCATTGTTATAATTTGTTGTGTGTGCTGGGTGGTTGACGCGGGCGTACACGCAGCGCTCTTATGTCGTGTCGTAATGTATGCACAAATTGTCATTAATCTGAATTGATTCTAATTTTCCGTTCGGTTACAGCAATTGTAATGTGGTTTATCCATGTGTGTTTTAAAATGCGGTTGAATTATAGCCTTACAGGCAAAACCTAGGTACATGGGTTAAGAATAAATATATATATATATATATATATATATATATATATATATATATATATATATATATATATATATATAATAGATAGATAGATAGATAGATAGATAGATAGATAGATTAGGAAATAGATAGATTGATTGATAGACTGAGAGAGATGGATAGATAGATAGATTAAGAGATAGACAGATAGACTGAGAGAAAGAGAGAGAGATAGATTGATTGATTGATAGAGAGATGTCACCTTCAACTCCGTTCCTATGGACGAGAGAGAGAGAGAGAGAGAGAGAGAGAGAGAGAGAGAGAGAGAGAGAGAGAGAGAGAGAGAGAGAGAGAGAGAGAGAGAGAGATCAAGGGCACACATGCAGTATTCGTGTGTGTGGGGGAAATCAATTTTGCAGGGGTTGAGTTCTCAACTCTCAGTCACAGGCACGTAGACCCCCCCAGAGTGAACCTGGCTGGCTGGCTGGCTCTGGCTGACGAGGTGGGAGGGAGAGAGGTGTTTGTTGGGAGGAGGTGGTGGGAGGTCACCTCCACGGTGGTCTTGCTTCAATGACTCCGACCCTTTACCCTCCTCCCTTCCCCCCTAAATTCCCTCCCTTCCCTCCTTCCCCCTCCAACCCCAGAGAGGTCAGTCGTAACTCCCCTCTCCCCCCCCATCCTCCCCTTGGTAAGTAAAGAAAGCTTTGCTGATCCCGATGTGTATCTCTCTCTCTCTCTCTCTCTCTCTCTCCTCTCTCTCTCTCTCTCTCTCTCTCTTCTCTCTCTCTCTCATCCTCCCATTACTCCATGAAGCTGTCGTCTCTCTCTTTATCTATGCATCTGTTGTCTGTGTTTATCTATGCAGCTTGGCTAAGGGAGAAAGAAGTCTACCTCTGTATTCCCCGTGTGTCGTAGAAGGGGACTGAAGGGGGCGTTAGCTAGGGGGGGGGGGGTGCTCATCCTCCTCGAAGGCTCAGGTTGAGGTGTCATTGTGGTGTGTGTGTGTGTGTGTGTGTGTGGATGTAACCAAGACGAGAAGAAGGGAGAGATAGGTAGTATGTTTAAGGAAAGAAACCTGGATGTTCTGGCTCTGAGTGAAAGGAAGCTCAAGAGTAAAGGGAAGAATGGTTTGGAAATGTTTTAGGTGTAAAGTTAGGGGTTGATGAAAGGACGAGAGCTAAGGATGAGGCAGCACTACTACTGAAGCAGGAGTTGTGGGAGTGTGTGTAAGAGTTTAAAAATGTGAATTCCTCATTGATGTGGGTGAAAATGAAAGTGGATGGCGAAAGATGGGTGATTATTACTGTTTATGCACCTTGCCATGAGAAGAAAGATCATAAGAGGCAAGTGTTTTGGGAGCAGCTGCGTGAGTTTTGTCAGCAGCTTTGATGTACGAGACTGGGTATTAGTGATGGGTGATTTGAATGCGAAGGTGAGTAATGTGGCAGTTGAGGGTATGATATAGAGACATGAGGTATTTAGTATAAAGAATGAAAGTGGTAAACAGATTGTGGAGTGTGTGCTGAAAAAGGGCTGGTGATTGGGAATACCTGGTGTAAAAAGAGAGACATACACAAGTATGCAGAGGAGAGTGGGAAATATGGTCAGCGTTAATTGACAGGCGTTTAAAAGAGAGACTTTGGATGGTGTTAATGTGCTGAGAGGGGCAGCTGGAGGGATGTCTGATCATTATCTTGTGGAGGCGAAGGTGAAGATTTGTAGAGGTTTTCGGAAAGAGGAAACGCTTTAGGTGAGAAGAGAGTGGTAAGAGTAAGTGAGCTTGGAAAAGAGACTTCTCTGAAAAATTACCAGGAGAGATTACTTGTAGAATCGCAAAATGTGAGAGTCATAGAAGTGTGGGGAGTGGGTAAGGAATGGGAGGTATTTAGGGAAGCAGTGATGGCATGTGCGAGAGATGCATGTGGCTTGCGAAAGGTGGGAGGTAGGCAGATTAGGTAGAGTAGTGAGTGGTGGGTTGAAGAGTGAAGTTACTAGTGAAAGAGAAAGTAGTGCAAATGATTGAGGGAAATATAAGAGAAAGCCGCAGGAGGTCAAAAGGATGGTGCAGGGGGTGAAAAAGATGGCAAATGAGAGTTGGGATAAATTATTATCATTAAACTTTAGGGAATATAAGATGTTTTGGAAGGAGGTTTATAATGTGAGAAGACCAATATATCAAATGGGAACATCGATGAGGGGCGCAAAAGGGGAAGTGGTAATAGATAGTGATGAGTGGAAGAGGAGATGGTGTGAGTATTTTGAAGGACTGTTGAATGTGTTCGATGAGAGGATGGCATATGTAGGCTGTTTGGGTCGGCATGGTATGTGAAGTGAGAGGGTCATGTGGAATGTGTTTTGGTGAAAAGAGAAGAGGTAGTGAAAGCCTTACCTAAGATGAAATGTGGCAAGGTGGCTGGAATGGATGTTATTCCTGTTGAATTCATTGGAATGACTGTGTTGGTGATTGGTTGGTAAGGAATGTCAGTGTATATATGGATCATGGTGAGGTGCGTGAGAATTAGCAGAGTGCATGCATAGTGCCATTGTAGAAAGGCAAAAGGGTATAAGTATGTTGAGTATTCCTGGCAGATTGTATGGGAGGGTATTGATTGAGAGGGGTGAAGGTATGTACAGAGCATCAGACTGGGGAGGAGCAGTGTGGTTTCAGAAGAGGTAAACGGAAATGGGGATCAGATTTTTGCTTTAAAAATGTGCGTAAGAATTATGTAAAGAAACAGACGAATTTGTGTGTAGCATCTATGGATGTGGAGAAAGGATAGCATAGGGTTGATAGAGATGCTTTGTGGAAGGTCTTAAGCAGTGACAAGGTTTTATCAAGGGTGTAAGGATTGTGTACGAGTAGGAAATGAGAGAGAATGGCTCCTGGTGAAGGTCGGTCTGCGGCAGGGGTGTGTGATGCCACCATGGTCATACACAATTTGTTTATGGATGGGGTGGCGAGGGAGGTAAACGCGAGTCTTGGAGAGAGGAGCGAGTATACAATCTGTTGTGGATGAGAGGGCTTGGGAAATGAGTCAGTTGTTGTTTGCTGATGATACAGCTCTGGTGACCGATTGGAGGAAGAAACTGCAGAAGCTGGTGACTGAGTCTGGAAATGTGTGTGAAAGGAGAACTTTGAGAGTAGATAAGAGCAAGATTATTTGGTTTATTAGGGTTGAGGGGACGAGTTAGATGGGGGGCGTGAGTTTGAGTTGAGAAAACTTTGACGGAGTGAATGTTTTAGGTGTCTGGGATTGGACATGGCAGCAAATGGAGCCATGGAAGTGTAACACTTATAACGTCCTCAGCTCTCGTCACAGACATGTAACGTCCTCAGCTCTCGTCACAGACACGTAATGTTCTCAGCTCACGTCACAGACACGTAACGTCTCAGCTCATTCACAGACACGTAACGTTCTCAGCTCACGTCACAGACACGTAACCTTCACAGCTCACTTCACAGACACGTAACGTCCTCAGCTCTCGTCACAGACACGTAACGCTCTCAGCTCTCGTCACAGACACGGAGCGTGTCAGGTGCGGACGACACTATCTTACACCTGCGTTAGACGAGGCTTCGGAAACGTTACTAAGAAAGATGACAGAGGGGATGAGTAGGGTAGTAAGAGTGGTGTTGGGATGGGACGACTGTTCTCACCAGGTCACAGAGGCGTGAGGGAGGGAGATACTCTGAGTTAGACGAGGTGAAGATAAGAAGAGAGGAAGGAGGGGAGGAGGGTGAGAGGTGGGTGTGGGATGGGAGGGATGCAGAAGAGAGAGAGAGAGAGAGAGAGAGAGAGAGAGAGAGAGAGAGAGAGAGAGAGAGAGAGGGAGGAGAGGGACTTATCCCTCACCCACCACTCAGGATGATGAGGCCTTCACATGAGGAAGAAGATGAGGAGGGGAGGAGGAGGACTGGGACCACCGTCTCCCATCAACCATCATCACCTCCTCCTCCTCCTCCTCCTCCTCCTCCTCTTCTTCTTCGTCTTCTTCTTTTCTTCTTCTTCTTCTCTTCTTCTTCTTCTTTTCTTCTTCTTCTTCTTCTCTCTTCTTCTTCTTCTTTCTTCTTCTTCTTCTTCTTCTTCTTCTTCTTCTTCTTCTTCCTTCTCTCCTTCCTCCTCCTTCCTCTCCTTCCTTCCTTCTCTCCTCCTCCCTCTTTACACTGACCTGCTAGTAGCGTTTCAACCAACTCCTGGCAACCCCAAGGAGTGTTCGGTTCGAACCATTCCTCCTCATCAGGCGCAGCCAACACCAACACCAACCAACACACACACACACACACACACACACACACACACACACACACACACACCTGCTTCTGGAGTGGAACGAGAACACGGAAACACAACAAATATTTCCTTTTCTCTCTCTCTCTCTCTCCTCTCTCTCTCTCTCTCTCTCTCTCTCTCTCTCTCTCTCTCTCTCTCTCTCTCTCTCTCTTTCCTCGTCCTCCCTACCACAGCTGGTGTAGCCGAGCTAAAAAAAGTATGTAGACTTGACGAACATCATAGTGGCTAGAAACGCCATCAACAAACCCCCACTTTACTTTTCCCCCATTCGTTAAGGAAAACGGCAATAAGAAAACCCATGTGAAAGATTTCAAAAGGAAATCTTTTGATTAGGAATGTGTGTGTGTGTGTGTGTGTGTGTGTGTCTCTTTTGTATCACAGAGGACACGAGTCATATATGATCAAGCCAGCTGTCGTTGGCAGCAGAGGGCAAACATGCTAGAAGGCAGTGAGTGATGCGCCAGTACGAATACAGAATATGGGGATTGGCTCTAAGAACGAGAACAAATGAAAGAGGCGCCGATCTCAGATGACTCTCTCTCTCTCTCTCTCTCTCTCTCTCTCTCTCTCTCTCTCTCTCTCTCTCTCCTCAGTGAGTCATTTGCTACGTGGAAAGTTGAAAAAAAATTTTGCCAATGGAAGACTGACTGACTACTCTCTCTCTCTCTCTCTCTCTCTCTCTCTCTCTCTCTCTCTCTCTCTCTCTCTCTCTCTCTCTCCATGAGTCATTTGCTAAGTGAAAAGTTAAGAAAAAAAGAAGAACACTTTGCCAAATGGAAGACCGACTTTCTAGAATAGGTAGTACGGCCTTCGAAAGTAAACCTAGAAATGAATCTAGAAACATCAAAGTTGATTTTCGGTGGGATCGCCAGCCAGTGACAGACATCGATGAGATGCAAAACTTTGAACATAGCCGTCGTGCGATGGCAAACTAAACCACGAGTTTTTTTTCCCCTCCCCCGAACCACGAAAGGTAGAGAGAAGAAATAAAAAGGACCTCAGTGTAATGGTCTTATGTTGGCCTAAAACCAATTTACGGAGCGTATGGACGTAGTGAAAACTACTAACACGAAAATCTTGGATTCAAAGGTCTTGGACCTTCGAAATTTTATTTTGGAAATTGACCCTCACTCCTCTGTTCATTGGTGCGTCTTCTCTTTGCATGTTGTGTTCAATTTTGGTCTTTCTGGGGTTAGGGGTTAGGAAGAATATACTTCCCACGTATTCCCTGCGTGTCGTAGGTGACTAAAAGGGAGAGGGAGCTGAGGCGGGCTGGAAATCCTCCCCTCTCGTTTTTGATATTCCAAAAGAAGGAACAGAGAAGGAGGCCAAGTGAGGATTGTATTTTTTTTCCCCCGCTAAGGCTCAGTCCTCTGTTCTGGAACGCTCCCTCGCTAACGCGGGAAATGGCGAATATGTATAAAGAAAAAGAAAAATTACTTGAAAATACATAGACAGAATATGGAGTGAATGCAGCAGTGACAAGCTTCTAAGATCTTTGACGAACATCCTGTGAGTGTTGACCCATTCAGCCTGAAATGATAGAGAAGGTTAAGAGGTGATTAGATACAGGCTTTGATAACCTCGATCTAACAAGCTACTGAAATCGTCTGATTTTCCACTCTTCGAAATGG
>NC_092240.1:51722494-51732494 GCF_036320965.1 Panulirus ornatus | reverse complement strand
GGGGAGGAGGAGGGTGCTGGTGTGGTGGTGGAGCACACACGTCCCTGCTTTTCACGAGTTCCTGTTCAGCTCCAGTTGAGATCACAGATCACACACACACACACACACACACATACACACACATACACACACATATGTACAGTCTACGGTGCCCTTTGTGGTTTAGTAGTTTGCCTTACTGATCATGAAGCAGCACGAGCAAGCCCACATGGGCTCGAATCTTGGACGTGGCAGTCAGCCCACACCCAACCCAGGTGCTCATCCTTCCCCTCGCGGCTGGCCTATGAATAGGTACCTGGTTTAGGCTGGGTTGTGTAAGTTTATGTGCATACATACATACATATATATATATATAGACATGGTACATACATACAAGGTTAAGAGACGGGACAACACGAATATAAAACTCGCTCCCTGTAACACACACACACACACACACACACAGGTTAAGAGACGGGGCAACACGAATGTAAAACGCGCTCCCTGTAACACACACACACACACACACACACACACACACACACACACACACACACACACACACACACACATACACACACACACACACACAGGTTAAGAGACGGGGCAACACGAGTGTAAGACACTCTCCTCCCCGTAACACACAAATAAAACCGAGCAATAATAACACAAGTTCAGGTACGAAGACAAAGGAGAGACTCAAATTAACGTTAAATTCCTCTTCGCCTCACTGAAGTAGCATGAGAATTGTGCATTAAAGGCGCTTGTCCCTAAACCATGCTCCCTGTGTGGGGATCCACCTGCTCCCCTGGGGAGTGAAGGGGAGGAAAAAGACTGGACTTGGGGGGGAGAGAAGAACCCGCCCCCACCCTGGTGCCATGAGTGGGGCAGCTCCGGATCTCGAACCCCACTGGTATGTAGGGGATGAGGCACCTTCTGCCCACCCAACCACGGAGTAATGGAGTGGAGCCCACTCCTCCTCCTGGAAAACATGGCCACCATGTCCCATATTGGGTCTACATGACCTAAATGAAGGGAGGGAGGGCGAATCACCCCCACCTTCCAGTCCTGGGGTCTGGAGAAATGGGATTATGGGGGAGTCGACGAAGTTCCAGTGACTGGAGGGGGATGGGGGCCGGCCGGCCCCGTCATCCTAAGGCATGGGGAATTGAGGATGGGAATCATGGGGCAGATGGGGAGAGGAAAAGGGGAGATGGGGACGAGATGGATCTGGGGCAGATGGGGACGAGATGGGAATCATGGGCGATGGGAGGTGGATCATGGATGCGGATGGGGACGAGATGGGAATCATGGATGCAGGTGGACGGATGGATCAGGGAACGAGATGGGAATCATGGATGGCAGGATGGGGACGAGATGGGAATCATGGATGGCAGGATGGGGACGAGATGGGAATCATGGGGCAGATGGGGACGAGATGGGAATAATGGGGCAGATGGGGACGAGATGGGAATCATGGATGGCAGGATGGGGACAGATGGAATCATGGGCAGATGGGGACGAGATGGGAATAATGGGGCAGATGGGGACGAGATGGGAATCATGGATGGCAGGATGGGGACGATGGGAATCATGGGGCAGATGGGGACGAGATGGGAATCATGGAGGGCAGGATGGGGACGAGATGGGAATCATGGAGGGCAGGATGGGGACGAGATGGGAATCATGGGGCAGATGGGGACGAGATGGGAATCATGGAGGGCAGGATGGGGACGAGATGGGAATATGAGTGGAGGGCATGGGAGGATGGGGACGATGGAATTGGGGAATTCATGGGGCAGATGGGGACGAGATGGGAATCATGGAGGAGGAGGGACGAGTGGAATCAGGGGCGATGGACGAGATGGGAATCATGGGGCAGATGGGGACGAGATGGGAATCATGGGGGCAGGATGGGGGATGACAGAGGGGCAGGGAATCATGGGGCAGATGGGGACGAGATGGGAATCATGGGGCAGATGGGGACGAGATGGGAATCATGGATGGCAGGATGGGGACGAGATGGGAATCATGGATGGCAGGATGGGGACGAGATGGGAATCATGGGGCAGATGGGGACGAGATGGGAATCATGGGGCAGATGGGGACGAGATGGGAATCATGGGGCAGATGGGGACGAGATGGGAATCATGGGGCAGATGGGACGAGATGGGAATCATGGGGCAGGATGGGGACGAGATGGGAATCATGGGGCAGATGGGGACGAGATGGGAATCATGAGGGCAGGATGGGGACGAGATGGGAATCATGGGGCAGATGGGGACGAGATGGGAATCATGGGGCAGATGGGGACGAGATGGGAATCATGGAGGGCAGGATGGGGACGAGATGGGAATCATGGGGCAGATGGGGACGAGATGGGAATCATGGATGGCAGGATGGGGACGAGATGGGAATCATGGGGCAGATGGGGACGAGATGGGAATCATGGATGGCAGGATGGGGACGAGATGGGAATAATGGGGCAGATGGGGACGAGATGGGAATCATGGATGGCAGGATGGGGACGAGATGGGAATCATGGGGCAGATGGGGACGAGATGGGAATCATGGGGCAGATGGGGACGAGATGGGAATAATGGGGCAGATGGGGACGAGATGGGAATCATGGATGGCAGGATGGGGACGAGATGGGAATCATGGGGCAGATGGGGACGAGATGGGAATCATGGATGGCAGGATGGGGACGAGATGGGAATAATGGGGCAGATGGGGACGAGATGGGAATCATGGGGCAGATGGGGACGAGATGGGAATCATGGATGGCAGGATGGGGACGAGATGGGAATAATGGGTGGCAGATGGGGACGAGATGGGAATCATGGGGCAGATGGGGACGAGATGGGAATCATGGGGCAGATGGGGACGAGATGGGAATCATGGGGCAGATGGGGACGAGATGGGAATCATGGGGCAGATGGGGACGAGATGGGAATCATGGATGGCAGGATGGGGACGAGATGGGAATCAATGGGGCAGATGGGGACGAGATGGGAATCATGGATGGCAGGATGGGGACGAGATGGGAATCATGGGCAGATGGGACGAGATGGGAATCATGGGGCAGGATGGGGACGAGATGGGAATCATGGATGGCAGGATGGGGACGAGATGGGAATCATGGATGGCAGGATGGGGACGAGATGGGAATCATGGGGCAGATGGGGACGAGATGGGAATCATGGATGGCAGGATGGGGACGAGATGGGAATCATGGATGGCAGGATGGGGACGAGATGGGAATCATGGGGCAGATGGGACGAGATGGGAATCATGGATGGCAGGATGGGACGAGATGGGAATATGGTGGCAGGATGGGGACGAGATGGGAATCATGGCAGATGGGGACGAGATGGAATCATGGGGCAGGTGGGGACGAGATGGGAATCATGGATGGCAGGATGGGGACGAATGGGATATGGGGATGGGGACGAGATGGGAATCATGGATGGCAGGATGGGGACGAGATGGGAATCATGGATGGCAGGATGGGACGAGATGGGAATAATGGGTGGCAGAGGATCATGGGGGAGCTGTAGCAACGATGGCAGGGATTATGGTGCCCATGGAAGGGGAAAATGGGTGGGGTAATGGGAGATCAATATATATATATATATGTAAATGTATATATTATTTTCTTATTATACTTTGTCGTTGTCTCCCGCGTTAGCGAGGTAGCGCAAGGAAACAGACGAAAGAATGGCCCAACCCACCCACATACACATGTATATACATACACGTCCACACACGCATTTCAACCTATAGATACATATACATATACAGACATATACATATATACACATGTACATATGCATACTTGCTGCCTTCATCCATTCTCGTCGCTACCCCGCCACACATGAAATGGCACCCCCCCTCCACCTCGCGCGCGCGCGAGGTAGCGCTAGGAAAAGACAACAAAAAGGCCACATTCGTTCACACTTAGTCTCTAGCTGTCATGTAATAATGCATCGAAACCACAGCTCCCTTTCCACATCTAGGCCCCACAAAACATGGTTTACCCCAGACGCTTCACATGCCCTGGTTCAATCCATTGACAGCGCGTCGACCCCGGTATACCACATCGTTCCAATTGACTCTATTCCTTGCACGCCTTTCACCACACACACACACACACAACACACACACACACACACAC
Source organism: Panulirus ornatus (assembly GCF_036320965.1). Lineage (NCBI taxonomy): Eukaryota > Metazoa > Arthropoda > Malacostraca > Decapoda > Palinuridae > Panulirus > Panulirus ornatus. Next base: position 51,728,338 of record NC_092240.1, on the reverse strand, counting down.
ACACGAACAAACAAACATGTCGCACACGCCATCCACTCACACACACACACACACACACACACACACACACACACACACACACACACACACCACAGTCTTTAAACGTTTCTAGAGATCTGAGTTGACATAATTGTGACCTTTAGATCCCAATCCAGAATCTGTGGTTCGTTCCAGCACTTGTATCAACCATGTCTCCTGCATCAGAAGTTGCCGGAGGCTCTTAGAGAGAGAGAGAGAGAGAGAGAGAGAGAGAGAGAGAGAGAGAGAGAGAGAGAGAGAGAGAGAGAGAGAGAGAGACTCGCTGCATCGACCCTCGCTGACGTCGGCACCTTCCAGCGAGCGAACCTCCAGGCCGAGCGACTGCTGGAGACGCCTGGCGTCGTTGATAAGGCCTTGGGCGAGGAGCAGGAGGAGGAGGAGGTGGGTGGTGGGTTTGATTCTGCAGAAGGGGCATTATGAGGGATGTAACCCGATCAATACCCCCCCACACAGTCTAATATACTAAAACCCCGTGTCTCTCCGTCTCCAGCGGATCTCTCTCTCTCTGGTTCATCATTAGGGGGCCAAGTGCCTCACAGACCTTAGGAGGGGAAAAATGGCGTAAAGCTCTTCAGCAACTTCGACTGTGAGAGAGAGGAGAGAGAGAGAGAGAGAGAGAGAGAGAGAGAGAGAGAGAGAGAGAGAGAGAGAGAGAGAGAGAGACATTCCAGCGAAGTGTGAGGGGACTTCGTTGTCGTCATTACTTCGAAACAACGTCGCGGGAGTACAAGACCCCCAAAGCATAGATGTTCCTGGAGAGCGAATGGAAGTGTCAGATGTCCTTTGAATGTCAAGTGACCACAAATGGATCCTTGTGGTTCGTCCGTTCTCTATAACCCAGGTCGTGGGAGAAATCATTGTTTATAGAGTTGAGTCCAAACATTCCCATTGACGCCAAGAATCTTTTAGTTCTCCCTTTTGATATTGATTTCCCTTTACTTCCCATGCTGCTTAATTCCTTTAATGTAAATGTTGCCTTCAGCAACAATGATACTATAAAGAATATCTTAATCGGGAACTCACCAGAAAATTCTCCTGGGTGCATCTATAAAGTGCCGTGTAGAAATTGTGATGAGTTTTATGTTGGGCAGACTGGTAAGGATCTTTCTGTTAGACTTGAGCAACATAAATATAGTATAAGAGCAGGGCAAGAATCAAATGCCTTGTTTAATCGCGTTAAAAACTATGATCATTGTATTAACTAGAGTAATGCCATCTTAGTTGTTAACTCTAACTCTATTACCACGAGAAATATAATTGAATTTTCCATTATTCAATACACAAAGAATTTTAACCTTAATATTTGTGAAGGTCTGTACAAATTGGAAAACTTTATTTTTGATGGAATTTGTAAATAATTCATCTTGTCCACATAATAAGTTAATGATACGCTCCTTGTCTGTCTTGGACAATCGCTTGTTTACCAAATGGCGTCCAAGCTACGTCTCTTCGTTGTATATCAACTGACTGGTTATATTTCTCTCTTGTCTCTCCCCTGATAATGTGATTATTACACGAAAGTGCACTTGGGAACTTTTCGTGTTACATTTTCCCCGTGGACTCATAGGAATATATATATATATATATATATATATATATATATATATATATATATATATATATATATATATATATTCTTTCTTTTTCTATAAACTATTCGCCATTTCCCGCGTTAGCGAGGTAGCGTTAAGAACAGAGAACTGGGCCTTTGTGGGATATCCTCACCTGGCCCCCCTCTGTTCCTCCTTTTGGAAAATTAAAAGAAAAAAAAAACGAGAGGGGAGGATTTCCAGCCCCCGCTCCCTCCCCTTTTAGTCGCCTTCTACGACACGCAGGGAATACGTGGGAAGTATTCTTAATCCCCTATCCCCAGGGATAATATATATATATATATATATATATAATATATATATATATATATATATATATATATATATATATATATATATACGAACAAAGTGCATAGGAACGCGCACCTTATATATATATATATATTATATATATATATATATATATATATATATATATATAATATATATATATATATATATATAAATATATATATATATATGCAGTGTGGTGGCATACCTCGACACTCGTCGGCCCTCATGCCCAACAAGTCTGTCATTCAATACGCTGGGAAGATCATTGTGCGCTGGATCATATGTGAGTTGACTGGGAAATACGTGAATGGTGTCCCCCGACTTGTTTGCAATTTGTTCTTATCTTTGATCAAATCATAACTATTGACTGGGGTGTAGATTTCACTTTGTTTCAGTCCTCATCGTTTGTATGATGACTGTTTTAAAGTCTATAAAAGACATTTATGCTGTTTTAAATGGTATTTGCAATAGGAGTAAGATGTTTATAGATTTTTTTATGGTCAAGGGTAGGAAATATAAATTTACTGTTGTTTGTCCTTAAATTTGCCGTTATTTGTGAAAGAAAATGATATTTGACCGGTGACGTAAGTAAAATTCTTAAATCCACTAAATGTATGAATACAGACCGCTGGGATATATTTTCATGTTATCAGTCTTAGATATGAATGGAGGTTAGTCTTTTTCTTTTGTACTATATCTCCGTTTCTTACGGAGCGAGGAAGCGCCATGGGCAAAGTCTCTTGACTGTCATGTTCAATGCATCGGAAACATAGACTCCACTCCATAGCCAAACCTTGCAAACCCTTCCCTAGTTACTATTAACCACTTCATATGCCCTTAGTACACCCTACTGACAGCACGTCGCCCGCTGTATACCACATCATTCCAATTCCTTTTATCCCATGCATGGCTCTCACCCTCTTGCATGTTCAGACCAGGCGTTTCATCCCTGCTCAGATACGTCATTCCTAACACGAGTAACTGTCCTCACACCTCATATTGGCCTACAAGATTCCATTCCCAACAGATCTCTCCTCTTCCATTCCTCCATCTCTTTCCGTCAGTGTTGCATAAATGATAATTTCATAAGCCGATAACTGAGGTTGGATGTATAGAGAGGGAACTAAGGCTCAGTGTATAACTCCCCCTCGATCCAAATCTACGCTGACCTCCATCCATAAAGTTGATGTACCTGTGACCCCCCCTGTTACTCTACCGTCTAATTGTGATGTCAACAACTGTGTTTCATAGACTTCTGTCACGCGTTTGTGATAAGGTAAATAAAAACCCCCGATATTGCTGGACGTATTGCATCATCATTCATCATACGTATGTCATAGAGCTCACATCTTCTGGTTCTTTGTCCTTGTTTTGGTCTTTGCTTCATCAAATAACATCAGCTGTTTTGATCCTGGTGTCTTGGTCGTGGGTTGGAAGTTGACCATCCACAACCCTGTAGATGATGAACTGTAGAGAACGTTTGTTTATTTTGACTCTGTCGTTTTCTGTCTAAAACGTTTGATTGGTTATCATGTCGTTTTCGATCTAAAACGTTTGATTGGTTACCATGTCGTTTTCTTTCTAAAACGTTTGATTGTTTGGTTTAAGTCTTTTTCTGTGTAATACGTTTGATTGCTGTGTTTATGTCGTTTTCTGTCCAAAACGTTTGATTAGTTATTATGTCGTTTTCTCTCTAAAACGTTTGATTGGTTATTATGTCGTTTTCTCTCTAAAACGTTTGATTGTTTGGTTTAAGTCGTTTTCTGTGTAAAACGTTTGATTGATTGGTTATTATGTCGTTTTCTCTAAAGCATTTGTTTCGTTATTACGTCGTTTTCTCCCTAAAAAATAAAAAAAGAGTCTGTTTACTTCGCTTATATCGTCTTCTGATATCGTAGTATGTGTTGCATATCCCTGTCTGCACGTCGGTTTGGTAACCTCATCGTCACATAAGCTCTCCACTCCTTTTTTTTTTTTTTGCCGTCGTCCGTGACGTACACTGGCTTGTACTGGTCGGTACAGCTGCGTCTCGCGCTCGCCCTGGCTGGGAAAGCCGGGAGGGGGAGTGGGGGATGGGGGGGAGGGAGGGGGAAGGGGGGTGAGGGAGGGGAAAGGGGGGGTGTTCCTTCTCGTATTTCCCCTCTTGTATTTGTGGGTTGAGTCTCGTCTCCAAGTTTTCCTTTAGTGTCAAGTATTGATCATTTTTGGGCATACATTGCTCTTCTCTTCTTCGTCCATTGTCTCGTGTTGATATATATACTTTTTAATCCTCGTTTTACGCGTTTATTTTGTCCATTCTTCCACCGTTTTCTGTTTCGATTCAGTGTTAATCTTTTTTACTCGTTTTACACGTTTTTCTTTGATTCGTCCACCGTTTTCTGTTACTCAGTGATTTTTTTTCTTCATTCTTTTATGCATTCACCGTTTTCTATTTCTTCATATTTTCCCTTATTCTTTCATTCATCCAACGTTTTCTGTCTCGATATTTTTCCTTGCTCTTTCATCCATCCACCGTTTTCTATTTCTTCGTATTTTCCCTTATTCTTTCATTCATCCAACGTTTTCTGTCTCGATATTTTTCCTTACTCTTTCATTCATCCACCGTTTTCTGCTTCTTCGTATTTTCCCTTATTCTTTCATTCATCCGCCGTTTTCTGTTCCTTGGTATACCTTCCCTCATTTTCTTCAGTGGTGTTTTCTAAGTACCTAATATACCAGTTTGCTCTTGTATTCAGCCCCTGGTGATCACATCCCGTCCTTGAAATCCAATACACGGCGGAGATTAATCAGTGGGGAGATTAATCACGCGGAGATTAATCAGTGGGGAGATTAATCAGTGGGGAGATTAATCACGGGAGATTAATCAGTGGGGAGATTAATCAGTGGGGAGATGAATCAGTGGGGAGATGAATCAGTGGGGAGATTAATCAGTGGGGAGATTAATCACGGGGAGATTAATCAGTGGGGAGATTAATCATTGGGCGATTAATCAGTGGGGAGATTAATCAGTGGGGAGATTAATCAGTGGGGAGATTAATCATTGGGAGGTTAATCAGTGGGGAGATTAATCAGTGGGAGATTAATCATTGGGAGATTAATCAGTGGGGAGATGAATCAGTGGGGGAGATTAATCATTGGGAGAGAATTAAATCATTGGGTATTAATCTGGGAGATGATCAGGGGAGATAATCATTGGGAGGTTAATCATTGGGATATTAATCTGGGAGATGAATCAAGGGGAGATTAATCATTGGGAGGTTAATCATTGGGATATTAATCAGTGGGGAGATGAATCAAGGGGAGATTAATCAATGGGGAGGTCGAATTGGCCACAGAGCCCGAACGACCACAAGCCGACGAGACTATCATCATGACGTCAAACGACCAAGTCGACCATCGTGACGTCAGTCGTCAATTACCGCCCCCCCCCCATATCCACCCCTGGTACTTCATTGCTAAGAGGGGGGGAGGGGAACTCCACACAACACCCCCCTAATTTTTTTTTTTCTCTCTCTTTCCAGTCGTGTTAAGGCCACACCACTTACCCCCGGGCCTTGGAGAAGGGGGGAGGGAGGTCTGTGTGGTCTTCTACGTTATGGTCTTTTACGTTTATATATGTGTGTGTGTGTGTGTGTGTGTGTGTGTAACTCTTCTTAAAATATTACGATCCCGAAATGCCTGGATTGATTAAGGTCCCGATGTGAGAATAAGTACCTGAAAATACTGTAGACCTGGCGCTATAGCTTTGGATATAGTGTTGCATTAACAAAAAGCAGAGACACTGAGCCTCGATCCTACATCCCTTATGGCAGAGACGCTTAGCCTCGATCCTACATCCCGTATGGCAGAGACACTGAGCCTCGGATCCTACATCCCTTATGGCAGAGACACTGAGCCTCGATCCTACATCCCTTATGGCAGA
>NC_092240.1:51709994-51717494 GCF_036320965.1 Panulirus ornatus | reverse complement strand
ATCGAAGAGGGAGTGGGATGGGATCTTGTCTTGCAACGTTCTCTCGATCCCTTATAAAGGGGATCGAAGAGGGAGTGGGATGGGATCTTGTCTTGCAACGTTGTCTCGATCCCTTATAAAGGGGATCGAAGAGGGAGTGGGATGGGATCTTGTCTTGCAACGTTGTCTCGATCCCTTATAAAGGGGATCGAAGAGGGAGTGGGATGGGATCTTGTCTTGCAACGTTGTCTCGATCCCTTATAAAGGGGATCGAAGAGGGAGTGGGATGGGATCTTGTCTTGCAACGTTGTCTCGATCCCTTATAAAGGGGATCGAAGAGGGAGTGGGATGGGATCTTGTCTTGCAACGTTGTCTCGATCCCTTATAAAGGGGATCGAAGAGGGAGTGGGATGGGATCTTGTCTTGTCCTTTATTTTTTTTTGTGCCTTTGGGTCCATTCCCTGCCCACCGTGCTCACAGCTCAACAGCTGGTGTGTGTGGCATCAGTGTACAACAGCTGGTGTGTGTGGCATCAGTGTACAACAGCTGGTGTGTGTGGCATCAGTGTACAACAGCTGGTGTGTGTGGCATCAGTGTACAACAGCTGGTGTGTGTGGCATCAGTGTACAACAGCTGGTGTGTGTGGCATCAGTGTACAACAGCTGGTGTGTGGCATCAGTGTACAACAGCTGGTGTGTGGGGGTCACCATTGTACAACAGCTGGTGTGTGTGGCATCAGTGTACAACAGCTGGGGGGTTGTGGCACCACTGTACAACAACTGTGGGGGTTGTGGCACCACTGTACAACAACTGGGGGGGTTGTGGCACCACTGTACAACAACTGTGGGGGTTGTGGTACCACTGTACAACAACTGTGGGGTTGTGGCACCACTGTACAACAACTGTGGGGGTTGTGGCACCACTGTATAACAACTAGGGGGTTGTGGCACCACTGTATAACAACTAGGGGGTTGTGGCACCACTGTATAACAACTAGGGGGTTGTGGCACCACTGTATAACAACTAGGGGGTTGTGGCACCACTGTACAACAACTGTGGGTAGTGGCATCACTGTACAACAACTGTGGGGTAGTGGCACCACTGTACAACAAATGTGGGGGTTGTGGCACCACTGTACAACGACTGTGGGGGTTGTGGCACCACTGTATAACAACTAGGGGGTTGTGGCACCACTGTACAACAACTGTGGGGGTTGTGGCACCACTGTATAACAACTAGGGGGTTGTGGCACCACTGTATAACAACTAGGGGGTTGTGGCACCACTGTACAACAACTGTGGGGGTTGTGGCACCACTGTATAACAACTAGGGGGTTGTGGCACCACTGTACAACAACTGTGGGGGTTGTGGTACCACTGTACAACAACTGTGGGGGTTGTGGCACCACTGTACAACAACTGTGGGGTTGTGGCACCACTGTATAACAACTAGGGGGTTGTGGCACCACTTGAGAACAACATCACAAGCCATCCAGCTAGGCAACATCCAGGTCTTTCATCGTCTCCAAGACGAGTATCACGAATTTCACAACACACACACACACACACACACACACGACACACACACGCACACGCACACATACACACACACGACACACACATACACGCACCTGTGGTATATGAGATTTAGCGTGACGACCGCTGGTTAGAGAGAGAACCAAGGTACCTCCTGAAGGAGGGTGAGGAAGGCTACCACGAAGAACCCCCCCTCACTGTGGTCTGCCGCCACCAGCTTGCCTCAGTAACTGTGGTCAGAGCCCAACCTACACTCACAGACCACAGAGACCACCTCCACACTCCCTCTCACTGGTGAATGAATATATGATATGCCTGGTAAACCTCCGTCAACTGATATGTTTTATTATATTAATGTATTATACTTAGTCGCTGATGCCCGCGTCAGCGAGGGTGTAGCCTGGAAACAGACGAAGAATGGCCCATCCACTCATACACACACACACACACACACACACACACACATATATATATATATATATATATATATATATATATATATATATATATATATATATATATATATATATATATAAACGCCCTTATACATACACATACACAGACTTATACATATATACACATGTGCATATTCATACTTACTTGCCTTCAACCATTCTCGGCGCTACCACACCCTACAGGAAACGACATTGCTACTCCACGCTTCAGCGAGATAGCGTCAGGAAAACAGACAACAAAGGCCACATTCGTTGACACTCAGTCTCTAGCTGTCATGTGTAATGCAACCGAAACCACAGCTCCCTTTCCACACCCAGGCCCCACAGAACTTTTCATGGTTTACCCGAGACGCTTCACATGCCCTGGTTCAGTCCATTGACAGCACTTCGACCCCGGTATACCACATCGTTCCAATTCACTCTATTCCTTGAACGCCTTTCACCCTCCTGTATGTTCAGGCCCCGATCACTCAAAATTTTCACTCCATCTTTCCACGTCCAGTTTGCTCTCCCGCTTCGCCTCGTTCCCTCCACCTCTGACACACATATCCTCTTTATCAATCTTTCCTCACTCATTCTCTCCATGGGACCAAACCATTTCAACACGCCCTCTTCTGCTTTCTCAACCACACTCTTTTTATTACCACACATCTCTCTTACCCTTACATTACTTACTCGATCAAACCACCTCACACCACATATTGTCCTCAAACATCTCATTTCCAACAAATGGGTGTGTATATGTGTGTGTGACTCACTGGTCACCATCGTGAATACACAGTCACCTTTGCTGAGATCGTATCATCATCGTCTCGTATCGTAAACGAGTGCTGTCTCTTTGACAACCATCCTCACCCTCAAAGGAGGTTAGCCATTTCCCTGCTCCTTTTCGGTGCGCTGCCTCTTGCTGTGTCTTGGGAAAGGTTTTGTAAGGATGACGCTCGCCCGTCTTCCACCTATGACCTCTCCTATCCTCTGTTCTGACATCGACCAGGTGTTCTCGCCTTCATGACCTCTCGAATTCGCAGTATCATAATCATGTCTCCCTTGAATCTCCCCTTCCCTCCATTGAGGGAAGCCCTGGACCAACCCACAACCGAGGGCGAGAGGAATTTTAGGGGGACATAAACACCGACCTTTGGCTTTCAGAGAACTCGTGAAGACACTGACGTACAGGAGGTTTTTATGACGTGGGGGACCAGACGTAACTGGAGGTTAAGCTTGAGAAGTGTACGGAGGGACGTGAGGAAGTGTACGGAGGGACTGTGAGCAAGTGTACGGAGGGACTTTGTGGAAGTGTATGGAGGGACTGTAAGGAAGTGTACGGAGGAACTTTGAGGAAGTGTACGGAGGGACTGTAAGGAGGCGTACGGAGGGACTATGAGGAGGTGGTCCCCTTAGCACCAGAGGTGTGGAAACCATCTCAGCCAAGGGACACTGACAATAAAACTTAGGATGAGAGTCTTGTGGTGGTGAGGGGGTGTCGCTGCTCCCTCCTCCCTACTCGTAGCTTACGGCCTCCCTCTTCCCCCGCATGAGCAGGTAGACACCCTCACCTACCACCCGCGCGTGGGACACACCCACCCACATAAGTGACACACCCACCACCCTGCGTGAGTCAGGCACTCACGTTGACAGGCAAGACGTGGCCCGCACACCCGATTTCATATCCGGTAGCAGCAGGCAGGCAGCCAGCCACACCCAGCTGTCCCTGGTGGTTGCGTGCGTCACGCCAAACACACACACACACACTGAGGAAGCCCGTCCGTTGTGTCGAGAGGGGCCCCCGGTACGTCTGCAGCGTTCCCTCCCTCCTCTCCTCCCCCAGCGCGCCTCCTGTGGTTCTGGCTATTACAGGAAAGGTTCCGTGACCACACGTTTACCCCGCTTGGCCTCCAGGAACTCCGTAGGCCGGAGACGCCTTCGGCTACTCGAGCGGTGATGGTCGAGCATCGTCAACTCCTCATCGGTGTGGAGTGTTCGACTCGTGGTTTCACAAGTTCTTCGATGGGGTTTCGACCCCGGGCGATACGAGGCATCGAGAGCCGCGCCTGGGATCGCTGAAGACATCCATTTCTTAAGGGGGGAAAAAGAAAATGTTCGTTGTCACTGAGTTTTCCTCCTATAACAAAACCCTTTCAATAAAGTCACGTTCTTTCGTGGATAGAAGAAGGTAGGGAAAAGAAGAAGAAAAAGAAGAATAGATAAAGCTAGAGAAATGTTCGATGATTTAAGACAAGTGAAACATGGGTTCTGGAATGAGTCAGGGTCGTAGGTGTTCGGAAGGCCATGGAAACGGTAAAGACTTCCAGAACTTAGCGGTGTAAGGAAAGAAACAAACATTACGACTGCTGGCACTCGAGTTGCCATCGGCCACATGAGTAATAATGCGACACACGGGTCTATTGAGGGTTACGTGGTCCAATTAATGCCCGAGGTATACAAGCAAGCAGCTTTCTGGAGCGAAAAAAAAGAAAGAAAGAAAACGAGGTAATATACCCTGAGGAGAGATTAAGAACCAACAATGCAGCGAAAGGAGAGTTGGGCCAGGTCCTGAAATCAGAGTGGGAGGTGAGAGTTTAACCAGAATTGAGATGGAAGAGAACAAATCAGTCTTTTGTACGTGAAGATCAGCTCTTCGGAAGAGATGAATCTTCTACATTCAAAGGAAAATAATCATTCCATTTTTCAAGATAGACGTTTTCAGCTGATGATCATCATGTTTACTGCGTCGAGTGATGGAAATCTGTGGAAACCAGAAACGCGTGGAAGGTTTAGATGGAAAGATTGATCGAAAGTGGTTCACATTCCCTACACATTGGCGTTGTTTCTACCACGATTTGCTCCACTGGGAAAGCTCTATCCACTTTCAAAATATAAGAAAAAGAAAAGTCAAGAAGTGTATTTTGAACAGGTGACGAAGCAGATGGGAAAGAAGCGAAGAAAATGCGCGGTCGATTCACCACTAGCGTGCGAGTCATCTGGATTATTCTGCAGAAAATGGAGGATGGTGGATGAAGAGGAAGATGAGAGTAAGAAAACAGGTCGTAACCCTCAGCACAACCATTGTTGATAGGGAGAGAAAACGATGGTTGAATCCATCAGCTGTTAAGGGAAATGGACTAACCAGAAAGAGGATGGAAACGAGAGAATGAAATGAGAGAGGAAAGCTGAAAGAGGAAAGTTTGGGGATAAGAGCCTTTTGCTAGACCTTACCAGAATCCATCAAATAACAAGGAGATAATGGAATGGATCCAGACAGAGGCAGGAGACATGAGAATCGCGCTAGGGAGGAAAGACCAAACGGGGAAGGTTGGAGAGAAGAGCCTTCAGCCAGACCTTATGAAAAATCCTCTAGATATCCATGGTTATCACTCAGAATTCTCCAGAAACTCTCACCAATGGAGGGTGTCTAATGGTTAGTATCATTGAGAATAATGTCACCATTGGACCTGGAGGTGCAACCTTGCTAAACCCAAAGTGATGACATTAATGACCAGTTTCTGGTCGAGTGAATGATAAGGTCGAGTACATTGTCGATAATTTTCTTTCTTTTTTTTTTTTTCCCTCCACCAAAGCAAAGAAAACGATATTATTCTCCCATTCTGAACATTCCCCAAGTCATAGTGCTATATGCTTATGGTGGCCTGTCGAAGCCGTCAAATTCGGCCGAAAGCAGATACAGACGTGAATGTTTATATGACATTCGAACACACACACACACACACAACATTCGTCACGAACATTAATGTTTTGCCTATTTGGAGACATCCTACCCAGCCTGGGGGCATATCATTCAACATCCACTGAGAAATCCTGGTAGGCTCACACCTTGATTGTTTACAGAAGGTGTCTTTATACAGTGTGCATGGCTCGCCCACTGTGAGGTGAAGGAGGCAATAATGTGTCTACATGAGACACTGATAAATTTGATTCCATCAGGGCAGCGCTGCCTGTGGGAGGCGAGAAATGTATCTTATGGGAGGCGAAGAAGGTAGCTTGTGTGAGGCGAGGCGTGGGGGCATGTGTGTGTGTGTGTCCACTGCAACATGTGTGAATATCAAGGACGTGTTTCTGACTTGATTAACCCAGCGCCTTTGTGGGAGACGCTAGCACGGACGGGATGACCTGACATGGAGGGACGAGAATCCATTGCTTGGCCACAGACACACTCACGTCCAGAGACCCACCCAGCTGCCGTCACAGATACGAAGCATCCAGCTTTAGGCCATGTGTTTATACACACTCAAGTGAACTTTGAACACCAGAGAACAAGAATTTCCCTTCTATTTGTGAATGATTAGGATGTTTATTTACTATGAGCATTTGTGTTATAGGATGCATACCACATTATTTCTGATACTGGGAGTAGCTTTAGATATTTGATATTATGTGAACGTCCGCGGACCCATGCATTATGATAATGGTAAGTAGTGTTGCAACCAGTTAGATAATAAGTTTCCACTCACTGCATGCTTACGCACATGTGTCTTCTTACGCGCACCCATGTCATTCTATTTGCGTATTGAATGTAAGATGGTAATTGACTTTTCCTTAGCCTACAGGGAGATGAGTAATCAAAGTATGCTTAGCAGTCCATTGGCTTAGTTGGGTCGTTAACGTCTGAATTAAGGGGTTTTATTTAAACCATGGCTATGGACCCACTTATTAACCTCACACTTGAACATCACCAGCTATCAAATGATAATCTCGAGTCATTACTGCTAGCAATAGTAACACAACGACAATATTGTTGTATTGTCTTGTATCTGTACTGTATCTTGTATTATTTTTCTCTCTCTTTTTCTTCGTACCCTCACACACATATGTATATCAGGAAAGCCCACAAAGAAACGCAAAGTATTGAGTCTCAAGCGTTCTGGTGTTATTACATGATCAGGACTGAGTACAGGTAAGAGAGAGAGAACCAAAATATGATGCACCACAGACCCACCTACTGAGCGAGGCTGGCAGATGAATTAAGAACCAGGTCAGTGGTTTAGGTCATAGGTTCAACCGCGACGACCTCGCCTCTCGTTAAGTTGCAAAAGACAGGTTCACGCCTACGTTCAGGGAAACATACATCTGAAGATACGTGAGGCGTAACCTTAGCTGATTAACCTTCACTAGAGGCCAGGAGAGTTCGGAGACAAGGGGAGCCAGTCCAGGATTGAATACAGCGAAGTCCGGGAAGAGGCGTGTGGCATCCACTGGTATAAGATAAAGTAATACAACTCCTAAGCTCTCGACCCTATTCCCTGTCGAACCCCGGCCATAAAAAATACCCTTTAGAAGCGATTCAATTCCTTAACGAGTTAAAGATCGTAGTTTCTCTGTTTCTACGTACATATTTACTGTCATTTACTGCACAGCTCCCTCCTGGGTTCTCGACACGCAGCAGCAGTGTCTGTCAAAGCTCGCCAAGATACTCTTCAGAAGCGATTCAGCTCCTCACCTCCACATCTTTGTTTTTGTTTTCTACTGTGGTAAGAAAACACGAATTGATTCATTGACCTTATACACCCCTCTGA
>NC_092240.1:51679994-51704994 GCF_036320965.1 Panulirus ornatus | reverse complement strand
TCGTCCAGCAAACGAAGTTTGATGTTATCTCTCTGGGTAACGACCTCGTTCAAGAATGATTCAAGAATAATGATTTTTAGATATTGAATGGAAGAAAATTATAACGGTACCTTACCCATTTTCGACATGATATGAAGTTCCTGCATAATATATACAGAGGGAAACAGGAGGTAATCAAGATGGGGTTACATACACAGAGGACTTGCAACTCCGCCTCCCCACCACAGCCGGCCTGCAGACGGCCTCCCGCCCGACCCCTTGTTGCCCTTCAAGGTCTGGGCGGGGTATATAAGGCAGCAGCTCCAGCAACAGCGCCAGATCAGCCTGGTCCCTCGCCACACCAGAAGCCATGAAGTACTTGGTAAGACATAAGTATCTTTCCCTCAATCCCTCAGTAATCTGCCAAAGAAGTTCATTATTGGATTCTCCCCAGTGTGATGCCTTCCTCAGGTTCTCACCAGTGTGATGCCTTCCTCAGGTTCTCACCAGTGTGATGCCTTCCTCAGGTTCTCACCAGTGTGATGCCTTCCTCAGGTTCTCACCAGTGTGATGCCTTCCTCAGGTTCTCACCAGTGTGATGCCTTCCTCAGGTTCTCACCAGTGTGATGCCTTCCTCAGGTTCTCACCAGTGTGATGCCTTCCTCAGGTTCTCACCAGTGTGATGCCTTCCTCAGGTTCTCACCAGTGTGATGCCTTCTCAGGTTCTCACCAGTGTGATGCCTTCCTCAGGTTCTCCCCAGTGTGATGCCTTCCTCAGGTTCTCACCAGTGTGATGCCTTCCTCAGGTTCTCACCAGTGTGACGCCTTCCTCAGGTTCTCACCAGTGTGATTCCTCCCTCAGGTTATCACTAGCTTGATATCTGACTAAGGTTCTCACCAGTGTCTTTCCTGCCCCAAGTTATCACCAGTGTGTTGCCTTCCTCAGGTGATTGTGTTCCTGGCGGCTGCCGCTTGCGCTTCTGAAGTTGAGAAGCGAGAGGCGGAGCCCAGTCGGCCCTACCATGGTCATGGTTACCATCGACCCTACCATTACCCTGTCTACTACCGTCACCACTACCACAAGAGGTCTGCCGAACCTGAACCAGAAGCCGAACCTTCTTACGGCTACCACCACTACCCCAGGTACAGCTACCACTCGTACCATCGCCCTTCCTCCTACCACTCCCTCCACAAGAGGTCTGCTGAGCCAGAGCCCGAGGCTGACCCAAGTTATGGCTATGGATATGGTTACCACTACCGTCCCGTCTACTACAGCTACGGCCACTACAAGTACCATTGAAGCCACCATTAAGGCACCAGGACCCACCTAGACTTCAGGATTCTCATGATTTCCTGTTGAATTTATATTAGATATTACGAGGCTCGAAATAAATTATCTAACCTTAAACTTCTCCATTTATTCTAAGATCCATCACAATAAAGTCTTTAGCCCATCTTCTTACAACCACGTTACTAGAGGCAGTAAAATGAAAGTGTAAAATGATGATTATTAATTTCTGGACACGAAAATAATGTAATACTACTCACAGACTCATTGCCAGACCTGTACTGAGAGGTTCAAACGACTACAACCAACAGTGAACGTCTGAGATGTAGTAAACATTAAGAAGAGAAATGATGTGATCATTTGTGGCTCAGTGTGCACTCCAAGAACCCTGCGCCGCTGCTCACTCATAACAGCCTACATTCTATCCTTCACTTATTCTCGACTTTATCTTTTTGATGTCATTTTGGAATTCAGAAGAATTCAGCCATGTGGAGAGCTGACATTTTAATGACATATGAGATCGAGTATGTGTATCCAAATCATAAAAATAATGTCTGTTCTCATGTATCGAATGTCACACAGAACAGACAACTTGTCTCATAAGTATTTGCTGAAGTGTATGTTCCTGTAGATAAGGTAGATAATATGGACAAACAAATGGTATATATAGAATATCATCCAGGAAGCTAGTGTTGCTACTGTACATGTTTATTATGATAAAACTACCAAGCTATGAGATCGTCCCCACCACAGTGCTAGCTGTGGAGATAATGGCCACACGTTGGCTGATACAACTAAGTCTTAACCCTGAAAACGTCGCCCACACACCATTCAGGGACCTTTGTCTTCGTCTCTGTAGCTGGACCAGGTCATCCTACCATCGTGAATATATATATTGTCATGAGGAAATGGAACGTTACATCTGAGACATGAAATACTGTTCTTATAAACGTCAGAACACTAGCTTGTGAGAGGTCCATATGGGGGATTTTGACTACCGTATGAGGATCAAAGAGTCTATCATCCCATGTAAACATAACGTTTATCTTTCAACTATAATGACGTCAGCCACGGGAGGAAGTCGTCAATAAGGCTATGTCTTCCAAATTATGTATAAGAGATAAAGAAAAGAATATTCATATGTATATTTTAAGATTCGTGATCTTGTGGTTTAAGAAAGGACGGGTGGTAGTTGTTGGGAAAGACATAAGAATCTGACGTGGTTTAAAAAGTGTCATTTTCTTTTTAATGGTGGATTTTTGTATTTGTGTAACATGGTGTTCCAAAATAAAACACACGTTACGGTAATACAAAGTATTTCTCTTTAGTTTAGTGACTGAGCCATTTCACATTTTCATCACCAGTTACTTTTGTTCTCGTACAATTTAGCAGCGCGCCACAATCACCCAATCTCTCTCACCTTACGTGCTGCCTTGTTTATAGAAACATTAGGAGATTCAGTCCATCCGGTTCCTTGTCTACTCATTCCTGCGGAGAGATGGCACACCTTTTGGCACCGCTGCCGCCACGTCGTCCCATCCTGGCTATCACACTCACCCTTACCACCTCCATATAGTCCTTCCCTGCCTACAGTATAATAACTCACCTCGTCCATTCCCTCTCTCCTTGGCCACCACAGCCTGAATGGCGGAATGGCATTGCTCAGCAGTTTGAACACCTCAAACACATCATTTTCGTCATGATACGTCCCATATTCCTGACACAAATTTTCCACTCTTACATTAACATATTTTCCCGAAAATATATCATACCTTTCTATCGTGTCATGAAAAAGGATGAATTATTTGGAAAAATATATGGGGGTTAGTTGTCGTGCTTTGGAAACTTCCTCGGCATCTGTTATACTGACAGACAGAACAGGACTACCTCATTATAGTACAGATCATACAACCATGGTGACAGTACTGAACCTGGTCCTTCACTGGACAAAATCAGTCGTGGTCATACAGTGCTAATAACGCTATGACCAGGAAAATCATGTGGCAACACGTCAGTAATGATCAATTCAAATGATCAGACACTTGCTGGAAATCGTATGTATTTTTGATTAGGATATTCTGTCGTATATAGCTATGAACTCCACATTATATAACCAGAGTGTAGCTACAAGTTCCATTAACCAGGTTAGTCCCAGGTGAGCAATAGGTAGCAGATATCATGAGTAGGTGGAGGGAGTTAAGTGAGGTGTTGCAGCAGCCAAGCTGACGCATCCAGAGCTGAGGTAAAATTACAGGTAATGCTCCAGTGGTGAACCTGACGCAGTGGTGGTTGGGTGTTGGCCAAACCAACGATCGACGTTCAGAATAATTACACCCAGCAAACTAAGCTTTATTTTATCTCTTTGGGTAACGACCTCGTTCAAGGTCAAGGACCAGAACAATCTAAGAATAATGATTTGAAGCAGGTAGAAAATGGACATAATATGAAGTTCCTGCATTATATATATAAAGGGAAACAGGAGGTAATCAAGATGGTGTTACATATAGAGAGGTGCAGCAACTCCGCCTCCCCACCACTCTCCGCCAGCGGACGGCCTCCCGCCCGACCCCTTGTTGCCCTTCAAGGTCTGGGCGGGGTATATAAGGCAGCAGCTCCAGCAACAGCGCCAGATCAGCCTGGTCCCTCGCCACACCAGAAGCCATGAAGTACTTGGTAAGACATAAGTATCTTTCCCTCAATCCCTCAGTAATCTGCCAAAGAAGTTCATTCTTGGATTCTCCCCAGTGTGATGCCTTCCTCAGGTTCTCACCAGTGTGATGCCTTCCTCAGGTTCTCACCAGTGTGATGCCTTCCTTAGGTTCTCACCAGTGTGATGCCTTCCTCAGGTTCTCACCAGTGTGATGCCTTCCTCAGTTCTCACCAGTGTGATGCCTTCCTCAGTTCTCACCAGTGTGATTCCTTCCTCAGGTTCTCACCAGTGTGATGCCTTCCTCAGGTTCTCACCAGTGTGATGCCTTCCTCAGGTTCTCACCAGTGTGATGCCTTCCTCAGGTTCTCACCAGTGTGATTCCTCCCTCAGGTTATCACTAGCTTGATATCTGACTAAGGTTCTCACCAGTGTCTTTCCTGCCTCAAGTTATCACCAGTGTGTTGCCTTCCTCAGGTGATTGTGTTCCTGGCGGCTGCCGCTTGCGCTTCTGAAGTTGAGAAGCGAGAGGCGGAGCCCAGTCGGCCCTACCATGGTCATGGTTACCATCGACCCTACCATTACCCTGTCTACTACCGTCACCACTACCACAAGAGGTCTGCCGAACCTGAACCAGAAGCCGAACCTTCCTACGGCTACCACCACTACCCCAGGTACAGCTACCACTCGTACCATCGCCCCTCCTCCTACCACTCCCTCCACAAGAGGTCAGCCGAGCCAGAGCCCGAGGCTGACCCAAGTTATGGCTATGGATATGGTTACCGCTACCGTCCCGTCTACTACAGCTACGGCCACTACAAGTACCATTGAAGCCACCATTAAGGCACCAGGACCCACCTAGACTTCAGGATTCTCATGGTTTCCTGTTGAATTTATATTAGATATTACGAGGCTCGAAATAAATCATCTAACCTAAAACACATCTATTTCTTTAGACATCCATCAAAACAGAGTCTTTAGCTCATTTCATCTCGTTTCATCTGCATGACTTCAAACAGCTTATGTTTGTATTATACACTGCAGCTGAATGAAAATGTATAAAGATGACCGTTAACTTCTGGATCCATAGACAATGTAGTACTACTCACAGATTGATTCCAAGACTTGTACTGAGAGGTTAAGATGACTACAATCAACTGCCAGGATGTCAGACGTAGTAAACCTTAAGATCTGAAATGAAGTGATCTATTTGTGGCTCAGTGTGCACTCCAAGAACCCTGGCTGCTCACTCATGACAGCCTACATTCTATCCTTCCCTTATTCTCTACTTTATCTTTTTGATGTCATTTTGGAATTCAGAAGAATTCGCCCATGTGGAGAGCTGACTTTTTATTGACATATGAGATCGAGTATGTCTATGCAAATCATAAAAGGCTTGTCACTTTGATCGGATGTCACACATGACAGACTTTATGTCAAGAGAATACTATTCCACAAACGGAGTATTGGAAGAACAGCTTTGCTTCAGATGTTGGATCCATGTTGTTATCTACTTGGTCTACTTCCTCATCTGGCTATTGTCATCTACTTGGTCTACTTCCTCATCTGGCTATTGTCATCTACTTGGTCTACTTCCTCATCTGGCTATTGTCATCTACTTGGTCTACTTTCTCATCTGGCTAATTGTCCTCTACTTGGTCTACTTCCTCATCTGGCTAATTGTCATCTACTTGGTCTACTTCCTCATCGCCACTCAGTGTCCTGTGTCTTGGACGCTCTGGCATAAGTCATTCCTGACTGTGAGGTACTGGCCTAGTGCCAGATGGTACATTAGCGTATTTGACAATCTTCCTTCTTGGATTTTGATGTTATACCATTTATATTTGCCAAGGCAGATGTAGCACTCCGGAGCGTGATCTTTTGATTGATTCACTTCGAACCATGGGACTGGCAAAAGGGACATGGAGTGAACCTTTTGCTCATACTGTGAGAAGCCTGACTCATGTGACCTACCACTTATGGGAGGCCCAACCCAATGTTTATCCTGGTCACTCACTTTACAACCAAAGTAATGCTCATAGCATTGTTTTAAATGAGGGATGTGAAAGAGCGTTTGCCATATGAATGCCAATTCAAAGCAGATGCAGCAGAAAGACTTCGAACTATTTAGACAGATTTTCGGCATTGCAATGGTGGATGGGGTAACCAGCACAACAGTTGAATACACGAAAGCACAATCTGTCAATAGAGTGGAAAAGACACTGTGTACACGTTGAGTTCTACCCTGACACTGACAGACAGCTACGACTCAAAGAGTGGCCACTGTTTGAATGTCACAACATTTCCAGTCGGTGTTTCTGCAGGTCCCTGTTGGTGACTCATTCATCTAGCTTTCAAAAACAAGCTATTGTACTACACAAACAATGAAAATAGCTTTGTTGGTTAAACCTTTTGTTTGAAATACTCCGTTTGTGGAATAGTATTCTTCTGATGAATTGTCTATCATGTGTGACACCCGATCAAAGTGACAAGCTTTTTATGATTTGGATACACATACTCGATCCCATATGTCATTATAATCTCCACATGGCTGAATTCTTCTGAATTCCAAAATGACATCAGAAAGATAAAGTAGAGAATAAGGGAAGGATAGAATGTAGGCTGTCATGAGTGAGCAGCCAGGGTTCTTGGAGTGCACACTGAGCCACAAATAGATCACTTCATTTCAGATCTTAAGGTTTACTACGTCTGACATCCTGGCAGTTGATTGTAGTCATCTTAACCTCTCAGTACAAGTCTTGGAATCAATCTGTGAGTAGTACTACATTATCTATGGATCCAGAAGTTAACGGTCATCTTTATACATTTTCATTCAGCTGCAGTGTATAATACAAACATAAGCTGTTTGAAGTCATGCAGATGAAACGAGATGAAATGAGCTAAAGACTCTGTTTTGATGGATGTCTAAAGAAATAGATGTGTTTTAGGTTAGATGATTTATTTCGAGCCTCGTAATGTCTAATATAAATTCAACAGGAAACCATGAGAATCCTGAAGTCTAGGTGGGTCCTGGTGCCTTAATGGTGGCTTCAATGGTACTTGTAGTGGCCGTAGCTGTAGTAGACGGGACGGTAGTGGTAACCATATCCATAGCCATAACTTGGGTCAGCCTCGGGCTCTGGCTCGGCAGACCTCTTGTGGAGGGAGTGGTAGGAGGAAGGGCGATGGTACGAGTGGTAGCTGTACCTGGGGTAGTGGTGGTAGCCGTAGGAAGGTTCGGCTTCTGGTTCAGGTTCGGCAGACCTCTTGTGGTAGTGGTGACGGTAGTAGACAGGGTAATGGTAGGGTCGATGGTAACCATGACCATGGTAGGGCCGACTGGGCTCCGCCTCTCGCTTCTCAACTTCAGAAGCGCAAGCGGCAGCCGCCAGGAACACAATCACCTGAGGAAGGCAACACACTGGTGATAACTTGAGGCAGGAAAGACACTGGTGAGAACCTTAGTCAGATATCAAGCTAGTGATAACCTGAGGGAGGAATCACACTGGTGAGAACCTGAGGAAGGCTTCACACTGGTGAGAACCTGAGGAAGGCATCACACTGGTGAGAACCTGAGGAAGGCATCACACTGGTGAGAACCTGAGGAAGGCTTCACACTGGTGAGAACCTGAGGAAGGCTTCACACTGGTGAGAACCTGAGGAAGGCATCACACTGGTGAGAACCTGAGGAAGGCTTCACACTGGTGAGAATCTGAGGAAGGCATCACACTGGTGAGAACCTGAGGAAGGCATCACACTGGTGAGAATCTGAGGAAGGCATCACACTGGTGAGAACCTGAGGAAGACATCACACTGGTGAGAACCTGAGGAAGGCTTCACACTGGTGAGAACCTGAGGAAGGCATCACACTGGTGAGAACCTGAGGAAGGCATCACACTGGGGAGAATCCAATAATGAACTTCTTTGGCAGATTACTGAGGGATTGAGGGAAAGATACTTATGTCTTACCAAGTACTTCATGGCTTCTGGTGTGGCGAGGGACCAGGCTGATCTGGCGCTGTTGCTGGAGCTGCTGCCTTATATACCCCGCCCAGACCTTGAAGGGCAACAAGGGGTCGGGCGGGAGGCCGTCCGCTGGCGGAGAGTGGTGGGGAGGCGGAGTTGCTGCACCTCTCTATATGTAACACCATCTTGATTACCTCCTGTTTCCCTTTATATATATAATGCAGGAACTTCATATTATGTCCAAAATGGGTAAGTCACCGTTACAATATTTTTCCCTCCATTTTCTACCTGCTTCAAATCATTATTCTTAGATTATTCTGGTCCTTGACCTTGAACGAGGTCGTTACCCAAAGAGATAAAATAAAGCTTAGTTTGCTGGGTGTAATTATTCTGAACGTCGATCGTTGGTTTGGCCAACACCCAACCACCACTGCGTCAGGTTCACCACTGGAGCATTACCTGTAATTTTACCTCAGCTCTGGATGCGTCAGCTTGGCTGCTGCAACACCTCACTTAACTCCCTCCACCTACTCATGATATCTGCTACCTATTGCTCACCTGGGACTAACCTGGTTAATGGAACTTGTAGCTACACTCTGGTTATATAATGTGGAGTTCATAGCTATATACGACAGAATATCCTAATCAAAAATACATACGTTTTCCGGCAAGTGTCTGATTATTTGAACTGATCATTACTGACGTGTTGCCACATGATTTTCCTGGTCATAGCGTTATTAGCACTGTATGACCACGACTGATTTTGTCCAGTGAAGGACAAGGTTCAGTACTGTCACCATGGTTGTATGATCTGTACTATAATGAGGTAGTCCTGTTCTGTCTGTCAGTATAACAAATGCCGAGGAAGTTTCCAAAGCACGATAACTAACCCCCAAATATTTCTCCAAATAATTCATCCTTTTTCATGACACGACAGAAAGGTAAGATATCTTTTCGGAAAAATATGTTAATGTAGAATGGAAAAGTTGTGTCAGGAATATGGGACGTATCATGACGGAAATGATGTGTTTGAGTGGTTCAAATTACTGAGCAATGCCATTCCGCCACTCAGGCTGTGGTGGCCAAGGAGAGAGGGAATGGACGAGGTGAGTTATTATACTGTAGGCAGGGAAGGTCTATATGAAAGTGGTAAGGGTGAGTGTGATATCCAGGGTGGGACGATGTGGCGGTAGCGGTGCCAAAAGATGTGGCATCTCTCCGCAGGAATGAGTAGACAAGGAACCGGATGGACTGAATCTCCTAATGTTTCTATAAACAAGGCAGCACGTAAGGTGAGAGAGATTAGGTGATTGTGGCGCGCTGCTGAATTGTAGCAGAACAAAAGTAACTCGTGATGAAAACGTGAAATGGCTCAATTACTTCACTACACAGAAATACTTTGTATTACCGTAACGTGTGCTTTATTTTGGAACACCATGTTACACAAATACAAAAATCCACCATTAAAAAGAAAATGACACCTTTTAAACCACGTTAGATTCTCATGTCTTTCCCAACAACTACCACCCGTCCTTTCTTAAACCACAAGATCACGAATCTTAAAATATACATATGAATATTCTTTTCTTTATCTCTTATACATGATTTGGAAGACATAGCCTTATTGACGACTTCCTCCTGTGGCTGACGTCATTATAGTTGAAAGATAAACGTTATGTTTACATGGGATGATAGACTCTTTGATCCTCATATGGTAGTCAAAATCCCCCATATGAACCTCTCACAAGCTGGTGTTATGACGTTTATAAGAACAGTATTTCATGTCTCAGATGTAACGTTCCATTTCCTCATGACAATATATATATTCACGATGGTAGGATGACCTGGTCCAGCTACAGAGACGAAGACAAAGGTCCCTGAATGGTGTGTGGGCGAAGCTTTCAGGGTTAAGACTTAGTTGTATCAGCCAACGTGTGGCCATTATCTCCACAGCTAGCACTGTGGTGGGGACGATCTCATAGCTTGGTAGTTTTATCATAATAAACATGTACAGTAGCAACACTAGCTTCCTGGATGATATTCTATATATACCATTTGTTTGTCCATATTATCTACCTTATCTACAGGAACATACACTTCAGCAAATACTTATGAGACAAGTTGTCTGTTCTGTGTGACATTCGATACATGAGAACAGACATTATTCTTATGATTTGGATACACATACTTGATCTCATATGTCATTAAAATGTCAGCTCTCCACATGGCTGAATTCTTCTGAATTCCAAAATGACATCAAAAAGATAAAGTCGAGAATAAGGGAAGGATAGAATGTAGGCTGTTATGAGTGAGCAGCGGCGCAGGGTTCTTGGAGTGCACACTGAGCCACAAATGATCACATCATTTCTCTTCTTAATGTTTACTACATCTCAGACGTTCACTGTTGGTTGTAGTCGTTTGAACCTCTCAGTACAGGTCTGGCAATGAGTCTGTGAGTAGTATTACATTATTTTCGTGTCCAGAAATTAATAATCATCATTTTACACTTTCATTTTACTGCCTCTAGTAACGTGGTTGTAAGAAGATGGGCTAAAGACTTTATTGTGATGGATCTCAGAATAAATGAAGAAGTTTAAGGTGAGATAATTTATTTCGAGCCTCGTAATATCTAATATAAATTCAACAGGAAACCATGAGAATCCTGAAGTCTAGGTGGGTCCTGGTGCCCTAATGGTGGCTTCAATGGTACTTGTAGTGGCCGTAGCTGTAGTAGACGGGACGGTAGTGGTAACCATATCCATAGCCATAACTTGGGTCAGCCTCGGGCTCTGGCTCGGCTGACCTCTTGTGGAGGGAGTGGTAGGAGGAAGGGCGATGGTACGAGTGGTAGCTGTACCTGGGGTAGTGGTGGTAGCCGTAGGAAGGTTCGGCTTCTGGTTCAGGTTCGGCAGACCTCTTGTGGTGGTGGTGACGGTAGTAGACAGGGTAATGGTAGGGTCGATGGTAACCATGACCATGGTAGGGCCGACTGGGCTCCGCCTCTCGCTTCTCAACTTCAGAAGCGCAAGCGGCAGCCGCCAGGAACACAATCACCTGAGGAAGGCAACACACTGGTGATAACTTGAGGCAGGAAAGACACTGGTGAGAACCTTAGTCAGATATCAAGCTAGTGATAACCTGAGGGAGGAATCACACTGGTGAGAACCTGAGGAAGGCTTCACACTGGTGAGAACCTGAGGAAGGCATCACACTGGTGAGAACCTGAGGAAGGCATCACACTAGTGAGAACCTGAGGAAGGCTTCACACTGGTGAGAACCTGAGGAAGGCTTCACACTGGTGAGAACCTGAGGAAGGCATCACACTGGTGAGAACCTGAGGAAGGCTTCACACTGGTGAGAACCTGAGGAAGGCTTCACACTGGTGAGAACCTGAGGAAGGCATCACACTAGTGAGAACCTGAGGAAGGCTTCACACTGGTGAGAACCTGAGGAAGGCTTCACACTGGTGAGAACCTGAGGAAGGCATCACACTGGTGAGAACCTGAGGAAGGCTTCACACTGGTGAGAACCTGAGGAAGGCATCACACTGGTGAGAACCTGAGGAAGGCATCACACTAGTGAGAACCTGAGGAAGGCTTCACACTGGTGAGAACCTGAGGAAGGCTTCACACTGGTGAGAACCTGAGAAAGGCATCACACTGGTGAGAACCTGAGGAAGGCATCACACTGGTGAGAACCTGAGGAAGGCTTCACACTGGTGAGAACCTGAGGAAGGCTTCACACTGGTGAGAACCTGAGGAAGGCATCACACTGGTGAGAACCTGAGGAAGGCATCACACTGGTGAGAACCTGAGGAAGGCACCACACTGGTGAGAACCTGGGGAAGGCTTCACACTGGTGAGAACCTGAGGAAGGCATCACACTGGTGAGAACCTGAGGAAGGCATCACACTGGGGAGAATCCAAGAATGAACTCCTTTGACAGATTACTGAGAGATTGAGGGAAAGATACTTAAGTCTTACCAAGTACTTCATGGCTTCTGGTGTGGCGAGGGACCAGGCTGATCTGGCGCTGTTGCTGGAGCTGCTGCCTTATATACCCCGCCCAGACCTTGAAGGGCAACAAGGGGTCGGGCGGGAGGCCGTCCGCTGGTGGAGAGTGGTGGGGAGGCGGAGTTGCTGCACCTCTCTATATGTAACACCATCTTGATTACCTCCTGTTTCCCTTTATATATATAATGCAGGAACTTCATATTATGTCCAAAATGGGTAAGTCACCTTACAATATTTTTCCCTCCATTTTCTACCTGCTTCAAATCATTATTCTTAGATTATTCTGGTCCTTGACCTTGAACGAGGTCGTTACCCAAAGAGATAAAATAAAGCTTAGTTTGCTGGGTGTAATTATTCTGAACGTCGATCGTTGGTTTGGCCAACACCCAACCACCACTGCGTCAGGTTCACCACTGGAGCATTACCTGTAATTTTACCTCAGCTCTGGATGCGTCAGCTTGGCTGCTGCAACACCTCACTTAACTCCCTCCACCTACTCATGATATCTGCTACCTATTGCTCACCTGGGACTAACCTGGTTAATGGAACTTGTAGCTACACTCTGGTTATATAATGTGGAGTTCATAGTTATATACGACAGAATATCCTAATCAAAAATACATACGTTTTCCAGCAAGTGTCTGATCATTTGAACTGATCATTACTGACGTGTTGCCACATGATTTTCCTGGTCATAGCGTTATTAGCACTGTATGACCACGACTGATTTTGTCCAGTGAAGGACAAGGTTCAGTACTGTCACCATGGTTGTATGATCTGTACTATAATGAGGTAGTCCTGTTCTGTCTGTCAGTATAACAAATGCCGAGGAAGTTTCCAAAGCACGACAACTAACCCCCAAATATTTTTCCAAATAATTCATCCTTTTTCATGACACGACAGAAAGGTAAGATATCTTTTCGGAAAAATATGTTAATGTAGAATGGAAAAGTTGTGTCAGGAATATGGGACGTATCATGACGGAAATGATGTGTTTGAGTGGTTCAAATTACTGAGCAATGCCATTCCGCCATTCAGGGTGTGGTGGCCAAGGAGAGAGGGAATGGACGAGGTGAGTTATTATACTGTAGGCAGGGAAGGTCTATATGAAAGTGGTAAGGGTGAGTGTGATATCCAGGGTGGGACGATGTGGCGGTAGCGGTGCCAAAAGATGTGGCATCTCTCCGCAGGAATGAGTAGACAAGGAACCGTATGGACTGAATCTCCTAATGTTTCTATAAACAATGCAGCACGTAAGGTGAGAGAGATTGGGTGATTGTGGCGCGCTGCTAAATTGTAGAACAAAAGTGACTGGTGATGAAAACGTGAAATGGCTCAATTACTTCACTACACAGAAATACTTTGTATTACCGTAACGTGTCTTTTATTTTGGAACACCATGTTACACAAATACAAAAATCCACCATTAAAACGGAAATGACAACTTTTAAACCACGTCAGATTCTTATGTCTTTCCCAACAACTACCTCCCGTCCTTTCTTAAACCACAAGATCACGAATCTTAAAATATACATATGAATATTCTTTTCTTTATCTCTTATACATAATTTGGAAGACATAGCCTTATTGACGACTTCCTCCCGTGGCTGACGTCATTATAGTTGAAAGATAAACGTTATGTTTACATGGGATGATAGACTCTTTGATCCTCATACGGTCGTCAAAATCCCCCATATGAACCTCTCACAAGCTGGTGTTATGACGTTTATAAGAACAGTATTTCATGTCTCAGATGTAACGTTCCATTTCCTCATGACAATATATATATTCACGATGGTAGGATGACCTGGTCCAGCTACAGAGACGAAGACAAAGGTCCCTGAATGGTGTGTGGGCGAAGCTTTCAGGGTTAAGACTTAGTTGTATCAGCCAACGTGTGGCCATATCTCCACAGCTAACACTATGGTGGGGACGATCTCATAGCTTGGTAGTTTTATCATGAACATGTACAGTAGCAACACTAGCTTCCTGGATGATATTCTATATATACCATTTGTTTGTCCATATTATCTACCTTATCTACAGGAACATACACTTCAGCAAATACATATGAGACAAGTTGTCTGTTCTGTGTGACATTCGATACATGAGAACAGACATTATTTTTATGATTTGGATACACATACTCGATCTCATATGTCATTAAAATATCAGCTCTCCACATGGCTGAATTCTTCTGAATTCCAAAATGACATCAAAAAGATAAAGTCGAGAATAAGTGAAGGATAGAATGTAGGCTGTTATGAGTGAGCAGCGGCGCAGGGTTCTTGGAGTGCACACTGAGCCACAAATGATCACATCATTTCTCTTCTTAATGTTTACTACATCTCAGACGTTCACTGTTGGTTGTAGTCGTTTGAACCTCTCAGTACAGGTCTGGCAATGAGTCTGTGAGTAGTATTACATTATCTTCGTGTCCAGAAATTAATAATCATCATTTTACACTTTCATTTTACTGCCTCTAGTAACGTAGTTGTAAGAACATGGGCTAAAGACTTTATTGTGATGGTTCTCAGAATAAATGAAGAAGTTTAAGGTAGATAATTTATTTCGAGCCTCGTATATCTAATATAAATTCAACAGGAAACCATGAGAATCCTGAAGTCTAGGTGGGTCCTGGTGCCCTAATGGTGGCTTCAATGGTACTTGTAGTGGCCGTAGCTGTAGTAGACGGGACGGTAGCGGTAACCATATCCATAGCCATAACTTGGGTCAGCCTCGGGCTCTGGCTCGGCTGACCTCTTGTGGAGGGAGTGGTAGGAGGAAGGGCATGGACGAGTGTAGCTTACTGGGTAGGTGGTAGCTGGTAGCCTGGGGATTTAGGAGTGGTGGGGGTGTAGAGTGTACTGTACGGGTAGAGGTGTACCGTAGGAGGTTCGGCTTCTGGTTCAGGTTCGGCAGACCTCTTGTGGTGTGGTGACGGTAGTAGACAGGGTAATGGTAGGGTCGATGGTAACCATGACCATGGTAGGGCCGACTGGGCTCCGCCTCTCGCTTCTCAACTTCAGAAGCGCAAGCGGCAGCCGCCAGGAACACAATCACCTGAGGAAGGCAACACACTGGTGATAACTTGAGGCAGGAAAGACACTGGTGAGAACCTTAGTCAGATATCAAGCTAGTGATAACCTGAGGGGGAATCACACTGGTGAGAACCTGAGGAAGGCTCACACTGGTGAGAACCTGAGGAAGGCTTCACACTGGTGAGAACCTGAGGAAGGCATCACACTAGTGAGAACTGAGGAAGGCTTCACACTGGTGAGAACCTGAGGAAGGCTTCACACTGGTGAGAACCTGAGGATAGGCAATCACACTGGTGAGAACCTGAGGAAGGCTTCACACTGGTGAGAACCTGAGGAAGGCTTCACACTGGTGAGAACCTGAGGAAGGCATGTCACACTAGTGAGAACCTGAGGAAGGCTTCACACTGGTGAGGAGACCTGAGGAAGGCTCACACTTGGGGAAAACCTGAGGAAGGCAGTCCACTGGTGGAGACTGAGGAAGGCTCACACTGGTTAGAACCTAGGAAGGCATCACACTGGTGAGAACCTGAGGAAGGCATCACACTAGTGAGAACCTGAGGAAGGCTTCACACTGGTGAGAACCTGAGGAAGGCTTCACACTGGTGAGAACCTGAGAAAGGCATCACACTGGTGAGAACCTGAGGAAGGCATCACACTGGTGAGAACCTGAGGAAGGCTTCACACTGGTGAGAACCTGAGGAAGGCTTCACACTGGTGAGAACCTGAGGAAGGCATCACACTGGTGAGAACCTGAGGAAGGCATCACACTGGTGAGAACCTGAGGAAGGCACCACACTGGTGAGAACCTGGGGAAGGCTTCACACTGGTGAGAACCTGAGGAAGGCATCACACTGGTGAGAACCTGAGGAAGGCATCACACTGGGGAGAATCCAAGAATGAACTCCTTTGACAGATTACTGAGAGATTGAGGGAAAGATACTTAAGTCTTACCAAGTACTTCATGGCTTCTGGTGTGGCGAGGGACCAGGCTGATCTGGCGCTGTTGCTGGAGCTGCTGCCTTATATACCCCGCCCAGACCTTGAAGGGCAACAAGGGGTCGGGCGGGAGGCCGTCCGCTGGTGGAGAGTGGTGGGGAGGCGGAGTTGCTGCACCTCTCTATATGTAACACCATCTTGATTACCTCCTGTTTCCCTTTATATATATAATGCAGGAACTTCATATTATGTCCAAAATGGGTAAGTCACCTTTACAATATTTTTCCCTCCATTTTCTACCTGCTTCAAATCATTATTCTTAGATTATTCTGGTCCTTGACCTTGAACGAGGTCGTTACCCAAAGAGATAAAATAAAGCTTAGTTTGCTGGGTGTAATTATTCTGAACGTCGATCGTTGGTTTGGCCAACACCCAACCACCACTGCGTCAGGTTCACCACTGGAGCATTACCTGTAATTTTACCTCAGCTCTGGATGCGTCAGCTTGGCTGCTGCAACACCTCACTTAACTCCCTCCACCTACTCATGATATCTGCTACCTATTGCTCACCTGGGACTAACCTGGTTAATGGAACTTGTAGCTACACTCTGGTTATATAATGTGGAGTTCATAGTTATATACGACAGAATATCCTAATCAAAAATACATACGTTTTCCACAAGTGTCTGATCATTTGAATGATCATTACTGACGTGTTGCCACATGATTTTCCTGGTCATAGCGTTATTAGCACTGTATGACCACGACTGATTTTGTCCAGTGAAGGACAAGATTCAGTACTGTCACCATGGTTGTATGATCTGTCTATAATGAGGTAGTCCTGTTCTGTCTGTCAGTATAACAAATGCCGAGGAAGTTTCCAAAGCACGACAACTAACCCCCAAATATTTCTCCAAATAATTCATCCTTTTTCATGACACGACAGAAAGGTACGATATCTTTTCGGAAAAATATGTTAATGTAGAATGGAAAAGTTGTGTCAGGATATGGGACGTATCATGACGGAAATGATGTGTTTGAGTGGTTCAAATTACTGAGCAATGCCATTCCGCCATTCAGGTGTGGTGGCCAAGGAGAGAGGGAATGGACGAGGTGAGTTATTATACTGTAGGCAGAGAAGGTCTATATGAAAGTGGTAAGGGTGAGTGTGATATCCAGGATGGGACGATGTGGCGGTAGCGGTGCCAAAAGATGTGGCATCTCTCCGTAGGAATGAGTAGACAAGGAACCGGATGGACTGAATCTCCTAATTTTTCTATACACAAAGCAGCACGTAAGGTGAGAGAGATTGGGTGATTGTGGCGCGCTGCTAAATTGTAGGAGAACAAAAGTGACTGGTGATGAAAACGTGAAATGGCTCAATCACTTCACTACACAGAAATACTTTGTATTACCGTAACGTGTCTTTTATTTTGGAACACCATGTTACACAAATACAAAAATCCACCATTAAAACGGAAAATGACAACTTTTAAACCACGTCAGATTCTTATGTCTTTCCAGCAACTACCATCCCGTCCTTTCTTAAACCACAAGATCACGAATCTTAAAATATACATATGAATATTCTTTTCTTTATCTCTTATACATAATTTGGAAGACATAGCCTTATTGACGACTTCCTCCCGTGGCTGACGTCATTATAGTTGAAAGATAAACGTTATGTTTACATGGGATGATAAACTCTTTGATCCTCATACGGTCGTCAAAATCCCCCATATGAACCTCTCACAAGCTGGTGTTATGACGTTTATAAGAACAGTATTTCATGTCTCAGATGTAACGTTCCATTTCCTCATGACAATATATATATTCACGATGGTAGGATGACCTGGTCCAGCTACAGAGACGAAGACAAAGGTCCCTGAATGGTGTGTGGGCGAAGCTTTCAGGGTTAAGACTTAGTTGTATCAGCCAACGTGTGGCCACAGTCTCCACAGCTAACACTATGGTGGGGACGATCTCATAGCTTGGTAGTTTTATCATGAACATGTACAGTAGCAACACTAGCTTCCTGGATGATATTCTATATATACCATTTGTTTGTCCATATTATCTACCTTATCTACAGGAACATACACTTCAGCAAATACATATGAGACAAGTTGTCTGTTCTGTGTGACATTCGATACATGAGAACAGACATTATTTTTATGATTTGGATACACATACTCGATCTCATATGTCATTAAAATTCACTCTCCACATGGCTGAATTCTTCTGAATTCCAAAATGACATCAAAAGATAAAGTCGAGAATAAGGAAGGATAGAATGTAGGCTGTTATGAGTGAGCAGCGGCGCAGGGTTCTTGGAGTGCACACTGAGCCACAAATGATCACATCATTTCTCTTCTTAATGTTTACTACATCTCAGACGTTCACTGTTGGTTGTAGTCGTTTGAACCTCTCAGTACAGTCTGGCAATGATCTGTGAGTAGTATTACATTATCTTCGTGTCCAGAAATTAATAATCATCATTTTACACTTTCATTTTACTGCCTCTAGTAACGTAGTTTGTAAGAACATGGGCTAAAGACTTTATTGTGATGGTTCTCAGAATAAATGAAGAAGTTTAAGGTTAGATAATTTATTTCGAGCCTCGTAATATCTAATATAAATTCAACAGGAAACCATGAGAATCCTGAAGTCTAGGTGGGTCCTGGTGCCCTAATGGTGGCTTCAATGGTACTTGTAGTGGCCGTAGCTGTAGTAGACGGGACGGTAGTGGTAACCATATCCATAGCCATAACTTGGGTCAGCCTCGGGCTCTGGCTCAGCAGACCTCTTGTGGAGGGAGTGGTAGGAGGAAGGGCGATGGTACGAGTGGTAGCTGTACCTGGGGTAGTGGTGGTAGCCGTATGAAGGTTCAGCTTCTGGCTCGGCAGACCTCTTGTGGAGGGAGTGGTAGGAGGAAGGGCGATGGTACGAGTGGTAGCTGTACCTGGGGTAGTGGTGGTAGCCGTAGGAAGGTTCGGCTTCTGGTTCAGGTTCGGCAGACCTCTTGTGGTAGTGGTGACGGTAGTAGACAGGGTAATGGTAGGGTCGATGGTAACCATGACCATGGTAGGGCCGACTGGGCTCCGCCTCTCGCTTCTCAACTTCAGAAGCGCAGCGGCAGCCGCCAGGAACACAATCACCTGAGGAAGGCAACACACTGGTGATAACTTGAGGCAGGAAAGACACTGGTGAGAACCTTAGTCAGATATCAAGCTAGTGATAACCTGAGGAAGACTTCACACTGGTGAGAACCTGAGGAAGGCATCACACTGGTGAGAACCTGAGGAAGGCTTCACACTGGTGAGAACCTGAGGAAGGCATCACACTGGTGAGAACCTGAGGAAGGCATCACACTGGTGAGAACCTGAGGAAGGCATCACACTGGTGAAACTGAGGAAGGCTCACACTGGTGAGAACTAGGAAGCATCACACTGGTGAGAACCTGGAAGGTAATGGGACTAGAAGTCACACTGGGGAGAATCCAAGAATGAACTTCTTTGGCAGATTACTGAGGGATTGAGGGAAAGATACTTATGTCTTACCAAGTACTTCATGGCTTCTGGTGTGGCGAGGGACCAGGCTGATCTGGCGCTGTTGCTGGAGCTGCTGCCTTATATACCCCGCCCAGACCTTGAAGGGCAACAAGGGGTCGGGCGGGAGGCCGTCCGCTGGCGGGGAGTGGTGGGGAGGCGGAGTTGCTGCACCTCTCTATATGTAACACCATCTTGATTACCTCCTGTTTTCCTTTATATATATAATGCAGGAACTTCATATTATGTCCAAAATGGGTAAGTCACCTTTACAATATTTTTCCCTCCATTTTCTACCTGCTTCAAATCATTATTCTTAGATTATTCTGGTCCTTGACCTTGAACGAGGTCGTTACCCAAAGAGATAAAATAAAGCTTAGTTTGCTGGGTGTAATTATTCTGAACGTCGATCGTTGGTTTGGCCAACACCCAACCACCACTGCGTCAGGTTCACCACTGGAGCATTACCTGTAATTTTACCTCAGCTCTGGATGCGTCAGCTTGGCTGCTGCAACACCTCACTTAACTCCCTCCACCTACTCATGATATCTGCTACCTATTGCTCACCTGGGACTAACCTGGTTAATGGAACTTGTAGCTACACTCTGGTTATATAATGTGGAGTTCATTGTTATATACGACAGAATATTCTAATCAAAAATACATACGTTTTCCAACAAGTGTCTGATCATTTGAATTGATCATTACTGACGTGTTGCCACATGATTTTCCTGGTCATAGCGTTATTAGCACTGTATGACCACGAATGATTTTGTCCAGTGAAGGACAAGATTCAGTACTGTCACCATGGTTGTATGATCTGTGCTATAATGAGGTAGTCCTGTTCTGTCTGTCAGTATAACAGATGCCGAGGAAGTTTCCAAAGCACGACAACTAACCCCCAAATATTTCTCCAAATAATTCATCCTTTTTCATGGCACGATAGAAAGGTACGATATCTTTTCGGGAAAATAAGTTAATGTAGAGTGGAAAACTTGTGTCAGGAGTATGGGACGTATCATGACGGAAATGATGTGTTTGAGTGTTTCAAATTGCTGAGCAATGCCATTCCGCCATTCAGGCTATGGTGGCCAAGGAGAGAGGGAATGGACGAGGTGAGTTATTATACTGTAGGCAGAGAAGGACTATATGAAGGTGGTAAGGGTGAGTAAGATAGCCAGGATGGGACGACGTGGCGGTAGCGGTGCCAAAAGATGTGGCATCTCTCCGTAGGAATGAGTAGACAAGGAACCGGATGGACTGAATCTCCTAATTTTTCTATACACAAAGCAGCACGTAAGGTGAGAGAGATTGGGTGATTGTGGCGCGCTGCTAAATTGTAGCAGAACAAAAGTGACTGGTGATGAAAACGTGAAATGGCTCAATCACTTCACTACACAGAAATACTTTGTATTACCGTAACGTGTGTTTTATTTTGGAACACCATGTTACACAAATACAAAACACCACCATTAAAAAGAAAATGACACCTTTTAAACCACGTCAGATTCTTATGTCTTTCGCAGCAACTACCACCCGTCCTTTCTTAAACCACAAGATCACGAATCTTAAAATATACATATGAATATTCTTTTCTTTATCTCTTATACATAATTTGGAAGACATAGCCTTATTGACGACTTCCTCCCGTGGCTGACGTCATTATAGTTGAAAGATAAACGTTATGTTTACATGGGATGATAAACTCTTTGATCCTCATACGGTCGTCAAAATCCCCCATATGAACCTCTCACAAGCTGGTGTTATGACGTTTATAAGAACAGTATTTCATGTCTCAGATGTAAAGTTCCATTTCCTCATGACAATATATATATTCATGATGGTAGGATGACCTGGTCCAGCTACAGAGACGAAGACAAAGGTCCCTGAATGGTGTGTGGGCGAAGCTTTCAGGGTTAAGACTTAGTTGTATCAGCCAACGTGTGGCCATTATCTCCACAGCTAACACTATGGTGGGGACGATCTCATAGCTTGGTAGTTTTATCATAATAAACATGTACAGTAGCAACACTAGCTTCCTGGATGATATTCTATATATACCATTTGTTTGTCCATATTATCTACCTTATCTACAGGAACATACACTTCAGCAAATACTTATGAGACAAGTTGTCTGTTCTGTGTGACATTCGATACATGAGAACAGACATTATTTTTATGATTTGGATACACATACTCGATCTCTTATGTCGTTAAAGTGTCAGCTCTCAAGTTGGCTGAATTCTTCTGAATTCCAAAATGACATCAAAAAGATAAAGTCGAGAATAAGGGAAGGATAGAATGTAGGCTGTTATGAGTGAGCAGCGGCGCAGGGTTCTTGGAGTGCACACTGAGCCACAAATGATCACATCATTTCTCTTCTTAATGTTTACTACATCTCAGACGTTCACTGTTGGTTGTAGTCGTTTGAACCTCTCAGTACAGGTCTGGCAATGAGTCTGTGAGTAGTATTACATTATCTTCGTGTCCAGAAATTAATAATCATCATTTTACACTTTCATTTTACTGCCTCTAGTAACGTGGTTGTAAGAAGATGGGCTAAAGACTTTATTGTGATGGATCTCAGAATAAATGAGATGTTTAAGGTGAGATAATTTATTTCGAGCCTCGTAATGTCTAATATAAATTCAACAGGAAACCATGAGAATCCTGAAGTCTAGGTGGGTCCTGGTGCCCTAATGGTGTCTTCAATGGTACTCGTAGTGGCCGTAGCTGTAGTAGACGGGACGGTAGTGGTAACCATATCCATAGCCATAACTTGGGTCAGCCTCGGGCTCTGGCTCGGCAGACCTCTTGTGGAGGGAGTGGTAGGAGGAAGGGCGATGGTACGGTGGGGTGGGGAGAGGCAGCTCTGGTGAGCTTGTGGGAGGGAGGGTGTACGGTGGTAGCTGTATGGGTGTGTGAGCCGTAGGAAGGTTCGGCTTCTGGTTCAGGTTCGGCAGACCTCTTGTGGTAGTGGTGACGGTAGTAGACAGGGTAATGGTAGGGTCGATGGTAACCATGACCATGGTAGGGCCGACTGGGCTCCGCCTCTCGCTTCTCAACTTCAGAAGCGCAAGCGGCAGCCGCCAGGAACACAATCACCTGAGGAAGGCAACACACTGGTGATAACTTGAGGCAGGAAAGACACTGGTGAGAACCTTAGTCAGATATCAAGCTAGTGATAACCTGAGGGAGGAATCACACTGGTGAGAACCTGAGGAAGGCATCACACTGGTGAGTCTGAGCTAACGGTGAGAACCCGAGGAAGGCATCACACTGGTGAGAACCTGAGGAAGGCATCACACTGGTGAGAACCTGAGGAAGGCATCACACTGGTGAGAACCTGAGGAAGGCATCACACTGGTGAGAACCTGAGGAAGGCATCACACTGGTGAGAACCTGAGGAAGGCATCACACTGGTGAGAACCTGAGGAAGGCATCACACTGGTGAGAACCTGAGGAAGGCATCACACTGGGGAGAATCCAAGAATGAACTTCTTTGGCAGATTACTGAGGGATTGAGGGAAAGATACTTATGTCTTACCAAGTACTTCATGGCTTCTGGTGTGGCGAGGGACCAGGCTGATCTGGCGCTGTTGCTGGAGCTGCTGCCTTATATACCCCGCCCAGACCTTGAAGGGCAACAAGGGGTCGGGCGGGAGGCCGTCTGCAGGCCCGGGTGTGGGTGAGGAAGTGGGAGGCCGTCCGCAAGTGGTGGTGTGGGAGACTTGTTGGAGGTGGGGAGGCCAAGTTGCTGCCACACCTTATCCCTGTGACTTTCTCATACTCCTGTGTTGTATATCATCCATGTGGTGGGAACTTCGTGGTGCGT
Source organism: Panulirus ornatus (assembly GCF_036320965.1). Taxonomy (NCBI): domain Eukaryota; kingdom Metazoa; phylum Arthropoda; class Malacostraca; order Decapoda; family Palinuridae; genus Panulirus; species Panulirus ornatus. The sequence continues at coordinate 51,681,741 of NC_092240.1, read as the reverse complement.
CCACATGTTGGTGAATCACCTTTACATTCTTGTGTTCTACTGTGAGTTTTGTCTCCCAAGAAGGAAATCGAGATTCAGTCAGGTAAGCTCAAATTGCAAGAAGAAGCATTACGACACCCGGTTGTGCGTTCGTCATTTCCCTCGACCTTAGTGCTACAAAAAGCCACACATACACACACAAACACACACAAAACCACCACGTTAGGTTCATCACTGGAGCATTACCTGTAATTTTCTCTAAGCTCTGGATGCGACAGCTTGACTTGCTGGTACACCTCACTTAACTCCCTCCACCTACTCATAATACCTGGGGCACGACTCTCTGAGTGAGATATGAGGTGAGGCCGTTCACTGCCGGCACCATATTTAAGTAGACTATGACATATCACAGATAGCCACAGTTTGAACGTGCATGTGGTCCATGAAGATCACAGATAGCCACAGTTTGAACGTGCATGTGGTCCATGAAGATCACAGATAGCCACAGTTTGAACGTGCATGTGGTCCATGAAGATCACAGATAGCCACAGTTTGAACGTGCATGTGGTCCATGAAGATCACAGATAGCCACAGTTTGAACGTGCATGTGGTCCATGAAGATCACAGATAGCCACAGTTTGAACGTGCATGTGGTCCATGAAGATCACAGATAGCCACAGTTTGAACGTGCATGTGGTCCATGAAGATCACAGATAGCCACAGTTTGAACGTGCATGTGGTCCATGAAGATCACAGATAGCCACAGTTTGAACGTGCATGTGGTCCATGAAGATCACAGATAGCCACAGTTTGAACGTGCATGTGGTCCATGCAGATCACAGATAGCCACAGTTTGAACGTGCATGTGGTCCATGAAGATCACAGATAGCCACAGTTTGAACGTATGAGTATGACGAGACCCCGTGAACCTAATGAGTCGATTATGGACCCTCATTCTCCCGGGCATGGAGCGCATGAGGCTTGACCAAACTGTCATCGGTACGCCACCTCAATCCTCATGACCTCCTCAGCGTTTATCCTTCGGTGCGTCTTGGCTTGACCGTCTCCCTCCCTCGTCTTGGCTTGACCGTCCCTCCTGCGTCTTGGCTTGACCGTCCCTGTCCCTCGTCTTGGCTTGACCGTCTCCCTCCCGCCCGCGTCTTGGCTTGACCGTCTCCCTCCCGCGTCTTGGCTTGACCGTCCCTCCCGCGTCTTGGCTTGACCGTCTCCCTCCCTCGTCTTGGCTTGACCGTCCCTCCCTCGTCTTGGCTTGACCGTCCCTCCCTCGTCTTGGCTTGACCGTCTCCCTCCCTCGTCTTGGCTTGACCGTCCCTCCCGCGTCTTGGCTTGACCGTCCCTCCCCGTCTTGGCTTGACCGTCTCCCTCCCGCGTCTTGGCTTGACCGTCTCCCTCCCGTCATTGGCTTGACCGTTCCCTCCGCGTCTTGGCTTGACCGTCCCTCCGCGTCTTGGCTTGACCGTCTCCCTCCCGCGTCTTGGCTTGACCGTCCCTCCCTCGTCTTGGCTTGACCGTCCCTCCAGCGTCTTGGCTTGACCGTCCCTCCCGTCTTGCTGACCGTCCCTCCGTTGGCTTGACCGTCCCTCCCGCGTCTTGGCTTGACCGTCCCTCCCGCGTCTTGGCTTGACCGTCCCTCCCGCGTCTTGGCTTGACCGTCCCTCCCGCGTCTTGGCTTGACCGTCCCTCCCGTCGGTTCCTTGGCTTGACCGTCCCTCCCTCGTCTTGGCTTGACCGTCCCTCCCTCGTCTTG
>NC_092240.1:51662494-51672494 GCF_036320965.1 Panulirus ornatus | reverse complement strand
TAGAAAGAAAAAAACGTTGATTCGACGCATTGTGTCATGTTGTTTTTCTCTGTAGTATAGCGATCTCCCATGGAGACAGTGTGAGGACATTACATTACGAATGTGGCTTAAATTAATTGTGAATTACCAGACTTGTCAAGACATCTAATTACATCGTTTGATGTGATTTACGCCTGTCATCCTTCAGTGCTTCGTTGGCCCACGTACATTACAGCGATGGCAATGCTTTGGCGGATTATTATAGACCACATACGAATCGGAAACTGACGTTGCGACAAGCATACGGTGTACACGTACGACATCTTGGGCGGTGGTAAACAGTACGAGAACTTGGGCAGGTTGCCAGACGTAGCTCACAATGGCTGGGGGGGTGACTCGAGCCATTATTTCCCACTCTTTCTCGCACTCGAGCATCTGGGTCACAAAAACCTACCAGCCAAATACAAGGAACAGAATTTCCCTCATCCTGTGATCATAATTTTCCTGGAATCTCGTGTTTTAAGAATAATTTCAGTCCTTGGTCCCCAAGCCGAGTGACAGAAAACGAGGAAATTCATACAAATTCGACGAGAAATGACCGTTATTGGACGATAGTCACTTTATTTATTTTATTAATTAATTGATTTATTGGCGATGGGAATAAATAAAGGCAGACAGTATCAATTATGTACATGTGTATATACGTATATGTGTATATATACATGTGTATATACGTATATATGTGTGTACATTTGAGATGTATAGGTATATATATATTTGCTGTGTGTGGACGTGTATGTATATACATGTGTATGGGGGTGGGTTTGGGCCATTCCTTCGTCTGTTTCCTTGCGCTACCTCGCTAACGCGGGAGACAGCGACAAAGCGAAATAAAATGATTTAATGGCCGGTACCACCATTGGAAAGGTGAATCAACCACACCTTCCAGTGTCTCTAGTTTAACTAGTTACCACCTCCTGGTATGGACAGGTGCCAGGAAATTAATATATATATCATGTTAGATCATTTGTGGCAAATGACAAGCCAAAGTTAACCCAGTCATGATAAATGCGTTAGTCAGTTATCAAAACTTCACCGTATACCATCGTGAGTGCTCTCTAAAAAGGATAACGTACATTAATTCCAGCTCTGTGTAGGTTTTCCTCCCCTTTTTTTTTTTTGGTTTTTTTTTTCCAAAGGAAGGAACAGAGAAGGGGGCCAGGTGAGGATATTCCCTCAGAGGCCCAGTCCTCTGTTCTTAACTGTTCTTAAATGGCGAATAGTTTGAAAGAAAAAGAAAGAATATATATATATATATATTTCCAGAATGTATTGTTCGAGTGAGTTGCCTTTCAGACTACCTGAAAGGTAGCTCATTAGAAGGGCCATACCTCCTCTTCCTCCTCCTCCTCCTCCTCCTCCTCCTCCTCCTCCTCCTCCTCCTCCTTGTTCTCGTGTCTTCCTCTGGACAAAACCTGTGAGAACCGATCCATTTAGCAAGGTTCGTCTCCACAGCTCCATTAACATCAGATCATATTCTCCCTCGCTCTATCCTTCAATTCCAGTTATACACCACTTTGTCCATCTTCATGTTTTGTTTACATTGTGTGTGTGTGTGTGTGTGTGTGTGTGTGTGTGTGTGTGTGTGTGTAACAGAAAGACGTCTTTGTCTACAATGTTAGCCTATGTGTCAACGAACGTTCTCTTCCACAGGTGTGGTGGCAGTTACTTGGAGACATCCCGACCCGCGCCACAGTGGCATTGAGGAGGAGGAGGATGTCCCGTGTGGCTGGCGCTCTCCCTTGTAAGTGCTCCTCCACACACACACACACCTTTGCCTTCGCCACGAGCAGCCATGTGTCGTGTATCAAGGCATCACATACACCGACGCGTCATATATGTATCGCTGTGTTTACTTCTTACGTTCATGTCTCGCGTGGGATGGTGGTCGTGTGTGTGCCATCGTATTCGCTCCAGTGTTGGCTAGCTGACGTGTTTTTTTTTTTTTTTCTCTATTTTCCCCCCCTCGTCTTGTCTACTCCCTGGTGTGCGTGTGTGGGGGAGGAGGAGATGGGTGCGGCGGAGGGGTGAGGTGGGTGGATGATGCACCATGTGAAGGACCTGAGAGGGAGGGGATCGGTACCTTGAGCGCAGAGTGAGGAGGGTGTTTTATTTTTCTTCCCCTCCTCCTCCATTTGGGAGCTTTATGACCTGACGCTATACCAGACGTTGTACCAGGCCTTTAGTGATGGCGGAACATGCATCATTCCCCTGAACAGACCTGGGCTGTGCTATGGGGATGGGGACTTAGTCAGCCCACCTCAGAGAGACGTGTGGCGTTCCTAAACCCAAAAGTGCACAGTCCGGGAAATGACGTGGTCTTGAGTGGGGTTGGTGTGACCTGGTGTTAGTTCACGAAGGTGTGCGATGAGTTTCCAAACATGACGTCGCTGTATGGGTCGACTGTTGGAACTGTAAAGAGAAGGAGGGTGTTGTAACACTCATGGGGGCCGGTTTTGGCTCTGTTAGGTTCCTCTGTTCCCGCGTCTTTCATGGAACTCTTCACTGTCTCCCATCATCAAATCTACTTTAGGAAAAACCGAGAAAGGCTATGATCAAATCACACACCCACCCCACCCCTTCGTTCTTTCCTCTTCCACGGTAGGGAACTCTTACGGACTCTTGACTCTCTTCAGTTTCAGTACCATAGCTTTGATGCCTTCCTCTAGACCTTCTCTCTTAGCTTTTGATCCATCATCTTCAACCGTGGTGACCCACCTCTGTGAATCACACATTCGTTTTGGCCTTGATGTAAGTAAGGTTCATATGAGCAGGTGGTCAAATGTTTTCGTGAAGTCTCCAGTGGATCACTTCAGATCTGCTGAACTGACACTATGGTCCACCTTGATTATTCTCCTGAAGGTGGGTTTCCCGGATGACGTCGAACCCGAGGGCGTGTGTGTGTGTGTGTGTGTGTGTGTGTGTGTGTGTGTGGTGGAATTACATGTTTGTAAATCTTGTCTTGTGCTCACACTGACACACATACACACACACTGAACACCTCAGACAGTCGACCCCATTAATATTATATATATATATATATGGTTCCAACAATGTTATATGGTTGCGAGGCGTGGGCTGTGGATAGAGTTGTGCGCAGGAGGGTGGATGAGCGGGAAATGAAATGTTTGAGGACAATGTGTGGTGTGAGGTGGTTTGATCGAGTAAGTAACGTAAGGGTAAGAGAGATGTGTGGTAATAAAAAGAGTGTGATTGAGAGAGCAGAAGAGAGTGTTTTGAAATGGTTTGGTCACATGGAGAGAATGAGTGAGGAAAGATTAACCAAAAGGATATATGTGTCAGAGGTGGAGGGAACGAGAAGTGGGAGACCAAATTTGAGGTGGAAAGATGGAGTGAAAAAGATTTTGAGTGATCGGGGCCTGAACATGCAGGAGGGTGAAAGGCGTGCAAGTAATAGAGTGAATTGGAACGATGTGGTATACCGGGGTCGACGTGCTGTCAATGGATTGAACCAAGGCATGTGAAGCGTCTGGGATAAACCATGAAAAGTTCTGTAGGGCCTGGATGTGGAAAGGGAGCTGTGGTTTCAGTGCATTATTACATGACAGCTAGAGACTGAGTGTGAACGAATGGAGCCTTTATTGTCTTTTCCTAGCGCTACCCCGCACACATGAGGGGGGGAGGGGGTTATTATTCCATGTGTGGCGAGGTGGCGATGGGAACAAATAAAGGCAGACAGTATGGATTATGTACATGGGTATATATGTATATGTCTGTGTGTGTATATATTGTATACAATGAGATGTATAGGCATGTATATTTGCGTGTGTGGACGTGTACGTATATACACGTGTATGTGGTTGGGTTGGGCCATTTCTTTCTTCTGTTTCCTTGCGCTACCTCGCTAACGCGGGAGACAGCTACAAAGGAAAATAGAATAGAATATATATATTATTTTTTTTTATTTTCATTTTTCATATATATATATATATATGGAAGTAAGGGGAGTGGGGGAGGAATGGGATGTATTTAGGGAATCAGTGATGGATTGCGCAAAAGATGCTTGTGGCATGAGAAGAGTGGGAGGTGGGCTGTTTAGAAAGGGTAGTGAGTGGTGGGATGAAGAAGTAAGAGTATTAGTGAAAGAGAAGAGAGAGGCATTTGGACGATTTTTGCAGGGAAAAAATGCAATTGAGTGGGAGAAGTATAAAAGAAAGAGACAGGAGGTCAAGAGAAAGGTGCAAGAGGTGAAAAAAAGGGCAAATGAGAGTTGGGGTGAGAGACTATCAGTAAATTTTAGGGAGAATAAAAAGATGTTCTGGAAGGAGGTAAATAGGGTGCGTAAGACAAGGGAGCAAATGGGAACTTCAGTGAAGGGCGTAAATGGGGAGGTGATAACAAGTAGTGGTGATGTGAGAAGGAGATGGGATGAGTATTTTGAAGGTTTGTTGAATGTGTCTGATGACAGAGTGGCAGATATAGGGTGTTTTGGACGAGGTGGTGTGCAAAGTGAGAGGGTTAGGGAAAATGATTTGGTAAACAGAGAAGAGGTAGTAAAAGCTTTGCGGAAGATGAAAGCCGGCAAGGCAGCAGGTTTGGATGGTATTGCAGTGGAATTTATTAAAAAAGGGGGTGACTGTATTGTTGACTGGTTGGTAAGGTTATTTAATGTATGTATGACTCATGGTGAGGTGCCTGAGGATTGGCGGAATGCGTGCATAGTGCCATTGTACAAAGGCAAAGGGGATAAGAGTGAGTGCTCAAATTACAGAGGTATAAGTTTGTTGAGTATTCCTGGTAAATTATATGGGAGGTATTGATTGAGAGGGTGAAGGCATGTACAGAGCATCAGATTGGGGAAGAGCAGTGCGGTTTCAGAAGTGGTAGAGGATGTGTGGATCAGGTGTTTGCTTTGAAGAATGTATGTGAGAAATACTTAGAAAAGCAAATGGATTTGTATGTAGCATTTATGGATCTGGAGAAGGCATATGATAGAGTTGATAGAGATGCTCTGTGGAAGGTATTAAGAATATATGGGTGTGGGAGGAAAGTTGTTAGAAGCAGTGAAAAGTTTTTATCGAGGATGTAAGGCATGTGTACGTGTAGGAAGAGAGGAAAGTGATTGGTTCTCAGTGAATGTAGGTTTGCGGCAGGGGTGTGTGATGTCTCCATGGTTGTTTAATTTGTTTATGGATGGGGTTGTTAGGGAGGTAAATGCAAGAGTCCTGGAAAGAGGGGCAAGTATGAAGTCTGTTGGGGATGAGAGAGCTTGGGAAGTGAGTCAGTTGTTGTTCGCTGATGATACAGCGCTGGTGGCTGATTCATGTGAGAAACTGCAGAAGCTGGTGACTGAGTTGGTAAAGTGTGTGGAAGAAGAAAGTTAAGAGTAAATGTGAATAAGAGCAAGGTTATTAGGTACAGTAGGGTTGAGGGTCAAGTCAATTGGGAGGTGAGTTTGAATGGAGAAAAACTGGAGGAAGTGAAGTGTTTTAGATATCTGGGAGTGGATCTGTCAGCGGATGGAACCATGGAAGCGGAAGTGGATCATAGGGTGGGGGAGGGGGCGAAAATTTTGGGAGCCTTGAAAAATGTGTGGAAGTCGAGAACATTATCTCGGAAAGCAAAAATGGGTATGTTTGAAGGAATAGTGGTTCCAACAATGTTGTATGGTTGCGAGGCGTGGGCTATGGATAGAGTTGTGCGCAGGAGGATGGATGTGCTGGAAATGAGATGTTTGAGGACAATGTGTGGTGTGAGGTGGTTTGATCGAGTAAGTAACGTAAGGGTAAGAGAGATGTGTGGAAATAAAAAGAGCGTGGTTGAGAGAGCAGAAGAGGGTGTTTTGAAATGGTTTGGGCACATGGAGAGAATGAGTGAGGAAAGATTGACCAAGAGGATATATGTGTCGGAGGTGGAGGGAACGAGGAGAAGAGGGAGACCAAATTGGAGGTGGAAAGATGGAGTGAAAAAGCTTTTGTGTGATCGGGGCCTGAACATGCAGGAGGGTGAAAGGAGGGCAAGGAATAGAGTGAATTGGAGCGATGTGGTATACAGGGGTTGACGTGCTGTCAGTGGATTGAATCAAGGCATGTGAAGCGTCTGGGGTAAACCATGGAAAGCTGTGTAGGTATGTATATTTGCGTGTGTGGACGTGTGTATGTACATGTGTATGGGGGGGGGGGGTTGGGCCATTTCTTTCGTCTGTTTCCTTGCGCTACCTCGCAAACGCGGGAGACAGCGACAAAGTATAAAAAAAAAAAAAAAAAAAAAAAAAAAAAATATATATATATATATAATATATATATATATATATATATATATATATATATATATATATATATATATATATATATATATATAATCCAGCGACTTATTACCTTGTAACACATGTTTGTATGTTACAGCTGTGCTAATTGGGGCGTTCGTCCTGCCTCTGGTCCTACCCATACACACGTCAACATTGCCAAAGACGTCCTTGAGAAAAAACACCGCCCCGGGACGTTATCAAACATACTTGTTATCATACGTACGTGTTATCATACATACGTGTTATCATACATATTTTTGTCATCATACATACTTATCATACATATTTGTTATCATACTTGTTATCATACATATTTGTTATCATACTTGTTATCATATATATTTGGCATCATGCATGTTTATCATACATCTTTGTCATGAATATTCATCATACATATGTATCATACATATTTGCATCATGCAATATATATATATATATATATATATAATATATATATATATATATATATATATATATATATATATCATACCTATTTATCCTGCTTATTAATTATCATACATATTTATCATGCCTATTTATCATTCATGTTTATCCTACATATTTCTTATCATGTATATGTGTGTGTGTGTGTGTGTGTGTTACCGGGCTCCGCCGAGAAGATAGAGTGAAAAGTTACATTTGGCGACACTGCATCATTGAAGGTACAGTCTCGTCAAAAAGACAAAAAAAAAAAAAAAAATGAAATTTTTTTTTTTGCACCTCAAAGGAGCCAACCTGTTCCAGCTACTGGAAGTAGCACAGGAGTTTAACATCTTTTGATAACCTTCTTGCAGGCGGGGTGTGGAGGAATGGTTCTCTTTCCCTTCGTCGAGAGAGTTAAGAGCGAACCATCTGGTCGAGGATGACGGATCGGCCGAACCAGCTGTAGGGAGGCCCTTGAAAGACCTCGCCAGGTCAGGCGATGGTGTCCCTAGAGCAGAAGACATGGGCGCAGGAAACGCACGAAGCGCCAGAATCGTAAGCAACAGGGATGAGGGAGTTGTGGAGAGTAGGATGGGGTGTTGGGGAGTAGAGGTGGAGGAAGAAGAAGCTGTACTCCATCCTAGGGCGATTTAAGATATGAATAGCTGCTCATAGGTAGAATGGGAGGGGAAGAAGTGAAGGGCGAGAGTGGTGAAGGGCGGGAAATGGTACGTTTCCATACTTCAGTATAAGATGGATGCTCAAGCGTTGTGTGTATGACCATTTTCTTCCACCATCACCACCACAGCCACACCACCTCACCTCACCACCACACCACCTCACCTCACCACACCACACCACCTCACCACCACCTCACACCACACCTCCACACCACCTCACCACACCACACCACCTCACCTCACCTCACCACCTCACCACACCACCACACCTCACCACACCACCACACCACACCACCCACCACACCACACCACCTCACCACACCACACCACATCACACCACCTCACCACACCACACCACCTCACCTCACCACACCACCTCACCTCACCACACCACCCACACACACCACACCCACCTCACCACACCACACTCACCACACCACCTCACCTCACCACACCACACCACCTCACCACACCACACCACCACCTCACCACCATCATAGTCACACACACACACTGACCATCTGCCCTCTCTGGTCAATGTTGCAGAAGTGATGCTGCCCACACCGTCCAGCCTCAAGGTGACATCCGCTGCCCACCACTCCATCAACCTGCAGTGGCATGTGAGTATGTGGTGCGACGACTTTGTTCCCTAATGCCCATGTGTAGCAGTCGACCACGATTCTGCTCCATTAATACGTCGATCTTAGATCGTGTCATTAAACAAATGATTACACCTTCCCTTCATTACTGACTAAGTAGTGCTATTAACGAGGAATTAACGAGACGTTTTCAGCCTTTTCTTTTGCTTGTGTTTCTCTATTTCTTGATATGAAAAACTGCTTTGGAAATGATTTGAGAGATGTCTCACTTTGTCTATTGCTTTGTACTGTTTTGGTCTGGACACTGTGTGTGTGTGTGTGTGTGTGTGTGTGTGTGTTGCTGTCCACATTACTCCTTGCACAATCGTGTTCGACCCCTTTCTCATTTCCTTCAAAAGACTTCTTGATCTTTGCCATAATGTGGTGTGGTTGGTCCTGCTTCTGCTGGACATAATGTGGTGTGGTTGGTCCTGCTTCTGCTGGACATAATGTGGTGTGGTTGGGTCCTGCTTCTGCTGGACATAAATGTGGTGAGCGTCGAACATTTCATTGAACACTTCATGTATGTTTCGTTTTCGTTTGAGCAAGTAGCTCATTCGTGACTAGAAACCATTGACTTCCAACAATGCCTCGGTGGTTTTCTTCCTTCATAATAACCCGAGATGTTGTAGGGGTTGTGCTCCATCAGGGTTTTCTTCCTTCATAATAACCCGAGATGTTGTAGGGGTTGTGCTCCATCAGGGTTTTCTTCCTTCATAATAACCCGAGGTGTTGTAGGGTTGTGCTCCATCAGCCTTACCGTTACGATGCCGTTGTGTCCAACAGTATGAACGGCGCGACGTGGAGTTCGTGGTCAATGTGTTCTACAGCGACGGATCGTTCGTCAAGGACCAGGTAGTGAGAGGAACCTCTGCCACAGTAGAGGGGCTGGCGCCCAGTACCAACTACCAGTTCAGTGTGAAGGCCGCCAAGGCACTTCCCCACGGACAGCGAGCCAACAGTGCCGACAGTGAGCGAGTCACTGCCAGAACACAAGGTTAGTACACTTGAAGCTTCTTCAGCCGCGTGACAGTGCCGACCGTGACAGAACACAAGGTCAGTGAACTGAGTCTATACTGTAATTACTTAAAAAGGTATTTACTTAAAAACTCACTTAAAAGAGGTTCCTGCAGCATAGATAAGATTATTATGATTGTTATTGTCACTAGTTATTGTTATTATTATTATTATTATTATTATTATTATTATTATTATTATCATCATCATCATCATCATTATTATTATTATCATTGATATTGTTATCATTATTGTTGTTGTTATTATAATACTTGCTTGCTGTTTCCCCTCGTCAGCGAGGTAGCGCCAGGAAAACACAACAAAGGTCACATTCGTTCACACTCAGTCTCTAGCTGTCATGTGTAATGCACCCAAACCACAACTCCCTATCCACATCCAGGCCCCACAGACTTTTCCATGGTTTACCCCAGACGCTTCACATGCCCTGGTTTAGTCCATTGACAGCACGACGACTTCGGTATACCACATCGTTCCAATTTACTCTTATTCCTTGCACGCCTCTCACCCTCCTGCATGTTCAGGCCCCGATCGCTCAAAATCTTTTTCACTCCATCTTTCCAGAAGAATTTTCTAGTGAGTTCCTGATGAAGATATTCTTTATAGTATTATTGTTGCTAAAGGCAACATTTACATTTAAAGGATTTAAGCAACATGGGAAGTAAAGTAAGATTATTATTAAAAGGGAGAACTAAAAGATTCTTGGTTTCAATGGGAGGTTTGGGCTCAACTTTATAAAATGATTTCTTTGCTAACTTAAAGGATTTATCAATGAAAGATCTAGGGTACTTTAACTTAGATCCAATAGAATAGGTTTTCTCAAACTCATCATTGACACCAAGAATCTTTTAGTTCTCCGTTTTTTTATTATACGAAACTGTAAAAGATGACCATTTTTCTTTGGGGTGAGAGGATGT
>NC_092240.1:51624994-51657494 GCF_036320965.1 Panulirus ornatus | reverse complement strand
TTCTGTGGGTGACAGGTGTCGCAGTGAAGGCCTGTGTGTATGTCCACCGCCTCACCAGCACGTCTGTGCCCCGTGTGACATGATCAATACTTGCAGCAAGATTGGTAAGTGTCTCTTCTTGTCCCCCAGGTGGCGAGGGAAATAAGTATCTTGTCTCCTTCTAAGATTAGTAAAAAGAGAGTGATCTATTTCATATCCTTCACTACTAATACCATAAAGATCTTATTTTGATATAAAGTGACTTGGACAAATAGTAGTTGGTTGTCTCATGTGATGTTTGCTTCCTCTCTTACTCTGCTAAGCTTTAGGACTCTTCATTATCTTCTTGTATAGTTCCGAACAGCGATAACTGAATCCCATACGTGGAGAAAAAAAGAAAAATAAAATAGAATGGAATCCACCTCCTCAAATAGCTTCTTTTCTCCACATTTCACTCTTTTAGCTCTTTTCTTCCTTTACGTGTATGTCATCTTCTAAGGTCAGTTGTCTTCCACGGTTTACATCTGGGGACTAGAGGACCACCTGGTCGTCACACGAGGAAGTACTCAAGTGACGGCATTCATCACACACGCCCTTGTGCCAGTTATTTCCAATCACAAAGTAAAATCCCTCATTTGCCTAGTGTCTTAGGACGATTCTAGAGAGTTCCTTATTTGCCCTGGTGTCCTAGGACGATTCTAGAGAGTTCCTTATTTGCCCTGGTGTCCTAGGACGATTCTAGAGAGTTCCTTATTTGCCCTGGTGTCCTAGGACGATTCTAGAGAGTTCCTTATTTGCCCTGGTGTCCTAGGACGATTCTAGAGAGTTCCCTTGACGTCACTCTCATCTTGAAACTCGAACAGCTTTGCTGGTAGTGACCGTGTTTCCAGCCTGCTCTTGCCCCCGAGACGGGTGTACCACACTGCCCTATACGGATCATCAACCTTCTATCAGATAGACTCATTATCTCTTTCCCCCTCTCTCTCTTGTTGCAGCTGACGATGGTGTATGCAGCACGGAGCCACCAGCAGGCAGTGCAGGGATGACTGTGAGCGTTCTCTCCTGTGGCTCCCAGCAACCCATTCTGTAAGTCTGGTTCAAAGGGACGTCTTGCATGTTCAACACACTGCCTCGCTCACACTACATTACCTCAGAGGTTCAGTATCCTCTTTGAATGCTCGATATGATCGTGTGTGTGTGTGTGTGTGTGTGCTTCATATTTTTATATCTGTCATTCTATATGTAATAAAGGATATATATATATATATATATATATATATATATATATATATATATATATATATATATATTGTTGTTCGCTGATGATACAGCGCTGGTGGCTGATTCATGTGAGAAACTGCAGAAGCTGGTGACTGAGTTTGGTAAAGTGTGTGGAAGAAGAAAGTTGAGAGTAAATGTGAATAAGAGCAAGGTTATTAGGTACAGTAGGGGTGAGGGTCAAGTCAATTGGGAGGTGAGTTTGAATGGAGAAAAACTGGAGGAAGTGAAGTGTTTTAGATATCTGGGAGTGGATCTGTCAGCGGATGGAACCATGGAAGCGGAAGTGGATCATAGGGTGGGGGAGGGGCGAAAATTTTGGGAGCCTTGAAAAATGTGTGGAAGTCGAGAACAGTATCTCGGAAAGCAAAAATGGGTATGTTTGAGGGAATAGTGGTTCCAACAATGCTGTATGGTTGCGAGGCGTGGGCTATGGATAGAGATGTGCGCAGGAGGATGGATGTGCTGGAAATGAGATGTTTGAGGACAATGTGTGGTGTGAGGTGGTTTGATCGAGTAAGTAACGTAAAGGTAAGAGAGATGTGTGGAAATAAAAAGAGCGTGGTTGAGAGAGCAGAAGAGGGTGTTTTGAAATGGTTTGGGCACATGGAGAGAATGAGTGAGAGAGAATTGACCAAGAGGATATATGTGTCGGAGGTGGAGGGAACGAGGAGAAGAGGGAGACCAAATTGGAGGTGGAAAGATGGAGTGAAAAAGATTTTGTGTGATCGGGGCCTGAACATGCAGGAGGGTGAAAGGAGGGCAAGAAATAGAGTGAATTGGAGTCATGTGGTATACAGGGGTTGACGTGCTGTCAGTGGATTGAAGCAAGGCATGTGAAGCGTCTGGGGTAAACCATGGAAAGCTGTGTAGGTATGTATATTTGCGTGTGTGGACGTGTGTATGTACATGTGTATGGGGGGGGGGGGGTTGGGCCATTTCTTTCGTCTGTTTCCTTGCGCTACCTCGCAAACGCGGGAGACAGCGACAAAGTATAAAAAAAAAAAAAAAAAAAAAAATATATATATATATATATATATATATATATGTGTATATATATATATATATTGGAAAGGATCACAGTATATTCCTATGATCAAGTATATTCCTGTATTCAAGGGTCAAGTATATTCCTATGAGTCCACGGGGGAATGGAACACGATAAGTTCCCAGGTGCACTTTCGTGTAATAATCACATCATCAGTAAACAGATGGCGTCCAAGCTATGTGTCTTCGATGTATTATGAAACGAAATAAGTATAAAGATAAGATGCCAAGAAAAAGATAGGAATAGGTGGAATATTTGATGGAAATCAAAATTGGAAAAGAATGGTATTTGAATTATGATATGACACTGTGGCAAGATGCAAATGAACATTCGCATTAATCTTATTTTTTTTTTTATCTCCCCAGAAACGTGGAGGGAGTTTTAAGAGCCAATGGGTAAGTTAACATTTATTTTGTCTCTTATTTACTCTATGAAACATTTTTTTTTTAATCCTTATATTCATTATCATTCAAAACCTCACCACCCCCCCAAAAAAAAATGATACTTTAAATGGGCAAATTTTGTACGCCAATTAAGGGCGAAAGTTTAGGGGGAGGGGGGAAATCACTGATTAATTTGACCTCTTGTTGAACAGAGGAGTGAAGTGTGATTCGGGGGAAAGGTGCCAGCCCACACTGTGGCGCTGGTAGAGTGCTGGGGTTCGATCACAGTCCTTGTGGAGTGCCAAACTGATGGTACATGGCGCCCTTATGGAGATCATCAGAGCCACGCCCCATCAGACAGCCACCTGTGCCAATTTGAGTACGTCAACTCCCCTTGTAAGTCAGTCACTCGAGCCTTGTTATATGGTGTAATGGTGTAGATGGGTGTGAAGCATATGAACCAGTGGTGTGAAGCATGTGAACCAGTGGTGTGAAGCATGTGAACCAAGGGTTTGAGGCATGTGAACCAATGGTGTGGAGCATGTGAATCAGTGGTGTGAAACATGTGAACCAGTGTTGTGAAACGTGAACCAGTGGTGTGAAGCATGTGAACCAGTGTTGTGAAACATGTGAACCAGTGATGTGAAACGTGAACCAGTCGTGTAAAGCAAGTAAACCAGTGTTGTGAAACATGTGAACCAGTGGTATGAAACGTGTGAATCATATATATGTAACATTTGAATTAGTGGTATGAAACTTGTGAATCAGATACATGAAACATGTGAACCAGTGGTATGAAACATGTGAACCAGTGGTATAAAACATGTGAATCCATAGTATGAAACATAAAAACCAGTGTTATGAAACGTGAATCGTTGATATAAAACATCGTAAATATTATGGTATTTATTTTTTTCTTTCTTTTACATAGTTACATCATGAATTTGTCCCGCCATTAATTTCTCCTATCGAAAACGGAGTGCTCGTATGTACGTTGATTTATAAATGTATACACTATAGGAAAAAAAAATGTATTTTATCACTTTTTGTGTGAAACGGTATGACACGACAGACGAAGCATTTTGAAACATACGCCTTGATCTGGCCTCGCACTGGTAGCCTTGCTTTCACTATACTGTAATCATCACTTGATAGCAACGTTTACCATCATATTTTTCGTGATAAATGTAATTGATAATTACAATTTCGATGAAAATAACTATGATTATAACAATAATTATAATTATCAGGTGGTTCATCTTGTGTTTCCCACTGACCATACCTACCAAGGCAACACGAATTATATTGATCACCTCGAAATGTATTTGACTCATTCGTGGAAGATAATTTTTTTTCTTTTACCGTGTGTACATAGATATGTAATGGGTTTATATGTGTTGGTATATTTGTGTGTATTAATGGCAAACTAAAGGATTTCTATGTTCAAGTGAATGTAAGGGCTAGGGAGGAACACCCACTATGGGTAAGAGTGGACACCCACTCTATAAATAAGAGTGGACACCCACTCTGTAAATAACAGTGGACACCCACTCTATAGATAACAATGGACACCCACTTATAAAACAAGTGGACACCCACTCTGTAAATAACAGTGGACACCCACTCTATAGATAACAATGGACACCCACTCTATAAATAAGAGTGGACACCCACTCTATAGATAACAGTGGACACCCACTTTATAAATAACAGTGGACACCCACTCTATAAATAACAGTGGACACCCACTCTATAATAACAGTGGACACCCGCTCTATAAATGACAGTGGACACCCATTTCCCTTATTTAACTGGGCGATGTTAAACACGTCGTCCACCCTTTCTCTCATACTTCAACAATGACTTGGAAATCCGACCGAGAAGCGTCTTTCCAGGTAACTCGTTATTATCCAAGACCAGAGTGGCATAGAGTAGTTGACTTGTCCGTAAATAACGGTCCAGAAATGCATTAATCGATGGTTGGGGCGTTTATCGGCGATGAGCATGATACGCATTCACGGGGTCGCGAGGGGTCGTAGCTGTAGGCATAGGTTCGAATCCTAATGGCGGCAGTCGGTCCTCAGGCCTCTTAACCGCTC
This sequence comes from Panulirus ornatus, assembly GCF_036320965.1. Taxonomy (NCBI): domain Eukaryota; kingdom Metazoa; phylum Arthropoda; class Malacostraca; order Decapoda; family Palinuridae; genus Panulirus; species Panulirus ornatus. The sequence goes on along the minus strand of NC_092240.1, from coordinate 51,652,707 downwards.
ATCCTTCTGTGTAGAGATAGTGAATATATATATATATATATATATATATATATATATATATATAATATATATATATATATATATATATATATATATATATATATATATATATGGTGTGGGAGGTAAGTTGTTAGAAGGAGCGAAAAGTTTTTACCAAGGGTGTAAGGCATGTGTGCGAGTAGGAAGAAAGGAGAATGACTGGTTCCCAATGGAGGTTGGTCTGCGGCAAGGGGTGCGTGATATCCCCATGGTTGTTTAATCTTTATATGGATGGGTTGGCTAGGGAGGTAAATGCAAGAGTTTTGGAGAGTGGTGCCGAGTATGCAGTCTGTTGGGGATGAGAAGGGACTGGGAAGTGAGGATGGATGGAGGCGAATGAAGGCCTCTCCTTCGTCTGCTACTGATACGCGGGCGAAAGGGCGAAGGAGTAGGAGAGAGAGAGAGAGAGAGAGAGAGAGAGAGAGAGAGAGAGAATATGATCTTCACTTGCCCCTTGGCATCTCATCCAAGAGGAATTAATGACCAGTGTGCCCTTAGTGTGCGGGCACCGGCCTCCCTTTCAGGACGCTGGGGGCGTGGCTGTTTTCCCGAGGCCGCTACCCCACTGGCCTTGGTTGGCGGGGCTGTTCCTGCTGGAGAGCTACATCTGCACTGCCACCATCATCTCCAGGCAGTTCCTCCTGACGGCGGCCCACTGTGTCACCAGGTACTGAGCGAGGAGCTCACTACGTTAATGCCAGTTCACACTTCGACTAGCTTAGGTGTTGGTGTGTGAGGAGCTTTGGTAGTGTGATAGATAGGGTGTTGTGGTCTGATAGATAATTGCTTTTCTGTCGTCAAATGACTATCTGCTCCTCGTATTGAACACATAACTCCTTGTTTGAACATGAAGCACACAATGAATGAATGATATTGAACAAACGTGGTGGTATATAGATACAGTATATGCAATGACCTCCATGTTAAACTCACGTGCAATGACCTCCATGTTAAACTCACGTGCAATGACTCCATGTTAAACTCACGTGCAGTGACCTCCATGTTAAACTCACGTGCAATGACCACCATGTTAAACTCACGTGCAATGACTTCCATGTTAAACTCACGTGCTGTGACCTCCATGTTAAACTCACGTGCAATGACCTCCATGTTAAACTCACGTGCAATGACCTCCATATTAAACTCACGTGCAATGACCTCCATGTTAAACTCACGTGCAGTGACTTCCATGTTAAACTCACGTGCAGTGACCTCCATGTTAAACTCACGTGCAGTGACCTCCATGTTAAACTCACGTGCAATGACCTCCATGTTAAACTCACGTGCAGTGACTTCCATGTTAAACTCACGTGCAGTGACTTCCATGTTAAACTCACGTGCAGTGACCTCCATGTTAAACTCACGTGCAATGACCTCCATATTAAACTCACGTGCAGTGACTTCCATGTTAAACTCACGTGCAGTGACTTCCATGTTAAACTCACGTGCAGTGACTTCCATGTTAAACTCACGTGCAATGACCTCCATATTAAACTCACGTGCAATGACCTCCATATTAAACTCACGTGCAGTGACCTCCATGTTAAACTCACGTGCAATGACCTCCATATTAAACTCACGTGCAGTGACCTCCATGTTAAACTCACGTGCAATGACCTCCATGTTAAACTCACGTGCAGTGACCTCCATGTTAAACTCACGTGCAATGACCTCCATATTAAACTCACGTGCAGTGACTTCCATGTTAAACTCACGTGCAGTGACTTCCATGTTAAACTCACGTGCAGTGACCTCCATGTTAAACTCACGTGCAATGACCTCCATGTTAAACTCACGTGCAGTGACTTCCATGTTAAACTCACGTGCAGTGACCTCCATGTTAAACTCACGTGCAGTGACCTCCATGTTAAACTCACGTGCAATGACCTCCATGTTAAACTCACGTGCAGTGACTTCCATGTTAAACTCACGTGCAGTGACTTCCATGTTAAACTCACGTGCAGTGACTTCCATGTTAAACTCACGTGCAGTGACCTCCATGTTAAACTCACGTGCAATGACCTCCATGTTAAACTCACGTGCAGTGACTTCCATGTTAAACTCACGTGCAGTGACCTCCATGTTAAACTCACGTGCAGTGACCTCCATGTTAAACTCACGTGCAGTGACCTCCATGTTAAACTCACGTGCAGTGACTTCCATGTTAAACTCACGTGCAGTGACCTCCATGTTAAACTCACGTGCAGTGACCTCCATGTTAAACTCACGTGCAATGACCTCCATGTTAAACTCACGTGCAATGACCTCCATATTAAACTCACGTGCAGTGACTTCCATGTTAAACTCACGTGCAATGACCTCCATATTAAACTCACGTGCAGTGACCTCCATGTTAAACTCACGTGCAGTGACTTCCATGTTAAACTCACGTGCAGTGACCTCCATGTTAAACTCACGTGCAATGACCTCCATGTTAAACTCACGTGCAGTGACTTCCATGTTAAACTCACGTGCAGTGACCTCCATGTTAAACTCACGTGCAATGACCTCCATGTTAAACTCACGTGCAATGACCTCCATGTTAAACTCACGTGCAATGACCTCCATGTTAAACTCACGTGCAATGACCTCCATGTTAAACTCACGTGCAGTGACCTCCATGTTAAACTCACGTGCAGTGACTTCCATGTTAAACTCACGTGCAGTGACTTCCATGTTAAACTCACGTGCAGTGACTTCCATGTTAAACTCACGTGCAGTGACTTCCATGTTAAACTCACGTGCAGTGACCTCCATGTTAAACTCACGTGCAATGACCTCCATGTTAAACTCACGTGCAATGACCTCCATGTTAAACTCACGTGCAATGACCTCCATATTAAACTCACGTGCACTGACCTCCATGTTAAACTCACGTGCAATGACCTCCATATTAAACTCACGTGCAATGACCTCCATATTAAACTCACGTGCAGTGACCTCCATGTTAAACTCACGTGCAATGACCTCCATGTTAAACTCACGTGCAGTGACCTCCATGTTAAACTCACGTGCAGTGACTTCCATGTTAAACTCACGTGCAATGACCTCCATGTTAAACTCACGTGCAATGACCTCCATGTTAAACTCACGTGCAGTGACCTCCATGTTAAACTCACGTGCAGTGACTTCCATGTTAAACTCACGTGCAATGACCTCCATATTAAACTCACGTGCAGTGACTTCCATGTTAAACTCACGTGCAATGACCTCCATATTAAACTCACGTGCAATGACCTCCATGTTAAACTCACGTGCAATGACCTCCATATTAAACTCACGTGCAATGACCTCCATGTTAAACTCACGTGCAGTGACCTCCATGTTAAACTCACGTGCAGTGACTTCCATGTTAAACTCACGTGCAGTGACTTCCATGTTAAACTCACGTGCAGTGACCTCCATGCTAAACTCCCATGCAGTGACCTCCATGTTAAACTCACGTGCAGTGACCTCCATGTTAAACTCACGTGCAGTGACTTCCATGTTAAACTCACGTGCAGTGACCTCCATGTTAAACTCACGTGCAGTGACCTCCATGTTAAACTCACGTGCAGTGACTTCCATGTTAAACTCACGTGCAGTGACTTCCATGTTAAACTCACGTGCAGTGACTTCCATGTTAAACTCACGTGCAGTGACTTCCATGTTAAACTCACGTGCAGTGACTTCCATGTTAAACTCACGTGCAGTGACTTCCATGTTAAACTCACGTGCAATGACTCCATGTTAAACTCACGTGCAGTGACTTCCATGTTAAACTCACGTGCAATGACCTCCATATTAAACTCACGTGCAGTGACTTCCATGTTAAACTCACGTGCAGTGACTTCCATGTTAAACTCACGTGCAGTGACTTCCATGTTAAACTCACGTGCAGTGACCTCCATGTTAAACTCACGTGCAATGACCTCCATGTTAAACTCACGTGCAGTGACCTCCATGTTAAACTCACGTGCAGTGACTTCCATGTTAAACTCACGTGCAGTGACTTCCATGTTAAACTCACGTGCAATGACCTCCATGTTAAACTCACGTGCAGTGACTTCCATGTTAAACTCACGTGCAGTGACTTCCATGTTAAACTCACGTGCAGTGACCTCCATGTTAAACTCACGTGCAATGACCTCCATATTAAACTCACGTGCAATGACCTCCATATTAAACTCACGTGCAATGACCTCCATGTTAAACTCACGTGCAATGACCTCCATGTTAAACTCACGTGCAGTGACTTCCATGTTAAACTCACGTGCAGTGACCTCCATGTTAAACTCACGTGCAATGACCTCCATGTTAAACTCACGTGCAGTGACCTCCATGTTAAACTCACGTGCAATGACCTCCATGTTAAACTCACGTGCAGTGACTTCCATGTTAAACTCACGTGCAGTGACCTCCATGTTAAACTCACGTGCAATGACCTCCATGTTAAACTCACGTGCAATGACTTCCATGTTAAACTCACGTGCAGTGACCTCCATGTTAAACTCACGTGCAATGACCTCCATATTAAACTCACGTGCAATGACCTCCATGTTAAACTCACGTGCAATGACCTCCATATTAAACTCACGTGCAATGACCTCCATGTTAAACTCACGTGCAATGACCTCCATATTAAACTCACGTGCAATGACCTCCATGTTAAACTCACGTGCAGTGACTTCCATGTTAAACTCACGTGCAGTGACTTCCATGTTAAACTCACGTGCAGTGACTTCCATGTTAAACTCACGTGCAATGACCTCCATATTAAACTCACGTGCAATGACCTCCATGTTAAACTCACGTGCAATGACCTCCATGTTAAACTCACGTGCAGTGACTTCCATGTTAAACTCACGTGCAGTGACTTCCATGTTAAACTCAAAGGCCAAGATAAGGAGCTAGGCTAGAACATTATTAGGAAGAGAATGTTAAAAAGTAACTTTTGTTTCAATGTTACGCAAATGGATGGTTGGAAGAGAGACTCAAAAGTTAAAAGAGGTTAGTTCGAGAGATGGGGCTTCATCTAAAAGCTGCTTGATGGTGTAGAAAGTATTCCAAAGAAGGAGATCCATTAGCTTAGAATTGTACAGACGGGTACACACACATATAAACACACCATCACTAAAAGTTAACTCTCACATGGACCAGGTACCTTGTCTCAGTGTTGTCATCTTCCCTCTTTCCTTAGGCGAAGAGTATCCATGTGTCCCCGGAGTTCCGAGCTGGCATCAGACCCTCTCATGACGTAGCCCCCCCCGCTGGTCCGTCTGGAGGAACCTATCACGTACTCGTACCACGTATACCCGGCGTGCCTCAAATCGAAGGCTTGCCTAGCCACACCATGGCTGCCGTAAGTGCACTGGCTCTCTGTGCTCTGTCGCGACCTGTTTCTGAGGTATTTGGCTGTTGTATGGGGGAGGGGAGGTTTTTATATACTCGTGGGGGGAGGGCGCGGCGACCCGACCCCACAACCCCAGTCTCTCTGCATGAACCATGTCACATAATTCCATTATTAGCTGAGTGATTTGATCGTATAATTCCTTTGTTAGCATAGTTACTTAATCATATGATTCCGGTGTTAGCCTAGTTACTTGATTATATCATTCCTTTTGTTAGCTTAGTTAATTATATGATTCTGTGTTAACATAGTTACTTAATCATATGATTCCTTTGTTAGCCTAGTTACTTAATCATATAATTCCATTGTTGTCCTAGTTACTTAATTATATAATTCCATTCATTATTAGCCTAGTGTATAATAGTTCCATTAAAAGCTTGGTATATAATTTCCATTATTAGCCTGGTGCGTAATTCCATTATTAACCTGGTATATAATTCCATTATTACCCTTGGCAGTTACTTAATCATATATTCCCATTATTAGCCTTGTGCATAATTCCATTATTAGCTTGGCAGTTACTTAATCATATATTCCCATTATTAGCCTTGTGCATAATTCCATTATTAGCTTGGCAGTTACTTAATCATATAATTCCATTATTACCCTTGGCAGTTACTTAATCATATATTCCCATTATTAGCCTTGTGCATAATTCCATTATTAGCTTGGCAGTTACTTAAGTCATATCATTCCATTATTCGCTTAGTTTACCCCCCATCCCCTTGATATCCCACCACCCCAACCCCATTAACAGTTCGGGTTTGGTATTTGCAAGATCTGATTAGCTTCCTGACTCCCTTTCCTTTTTTTTTCTTCTTCTCCTTTATTTGTTTGACGTTTGAACATCATTGCATTCCAGACGTTCAACCGCACATCACTGCGGTACAGTTGGGACCTGTTGCCCCAGGGCCCTGACTCACGGTGCCACGCCCCACACGACGACTGTGCCTCCTCCATCGATCTGGACGAAGACCAGTTCTGTGCTACTGACAGCGGTAAGCTCTGTCCACTTATTTCCTTTTTCGCTTTTCACGTTTGCCGAGTTAGCACCAGGTACAGACAGAGAAATGGCCTCATTTGCTAACAACCCCCTTCTGCCTGTCATTGTATATTATACTGAAACTATATAGGCCTTCTCCTCTCACACACACACCCGCACCATCTGTCCATTGACAACACGTCGCTCCAGTTCACTCTATCCCTTGCATGGCTTTCACCCTTCTGCATGGTCAGGCCTAAAGCACTCAGATTCTTTTTCACTCCGCCATATCATCTCCGGTTTGGTCACCACATCAAGGAACACCCACCACATCAACACATTAAGGGAACAGTCGGCACATCAACGCATCAACACACTTAGAAACTGACTCTTTGTCTTGACATCAACACAGGAGTACATGTTTCATTAGCAATCGCGAGGAAAGATCATGCCCCTACCTGGGGTTCGGGAACCCCTGGATCTATCGTCGTTGTCGTCTTTTCCAGGGCTCTTGAATTTCGTGTCTCTGGAACTGGAGTTTCATTACGTTCGTTTCCAAAACGCCCTGTCTTTTCACAGACTAGGCAACACCTGCTCTTTGGCAGGGCATTATTTATGGAAATAGAGAAATATGCAAAGAAATATGAACAACAACAGTTCCTTGAGTCCTTTTGAGGCTGTGTTTGGTAAAGGAGGAGATCAGAAGCACACACAGCTTGTAAAAAACGGGAGTAAACAAATGACGTAAGGGGAAATGCGGGTAAACTTCAGAAGAAGGGAGACTCGGTCACCATCCGTCCTGGATCTGTAAAACGTCCAATATTTACTGTGGAATTAGATTAATGCTGTTGTAAGTAGCTACTTTGATCAATGTTCTCAAACGCCTTTTAATGTCTTTGAATCCCAGTATTACATAACCTTTTTAACCTTTCCCTCTTCTACAAGACTAGGTCGTCTGTACGGCTTTTATAGGAATTTCTTTCTTTCACTCCTGGAAGGATTTCTGTAGCCGCCCCTTTTTATCCCTCGGCCTAGTCTTTGCTCAATTAAGGTGGCCGCAGCTGAATACACCATTCAGGGTAGGGGATACAACGCGAATTGTGGAGTCTGTTGAGTAACCTCTTAGACTTGAATTGGAATGCCTTCCATGTGAAAACCAGAGAATATATCAGCAAAGCTGTAGAAACAGCCACAAAGCAGTAGAGCATTTTGAGATTACTTTTGATAGCGAGAGGGACCAGAAACAAAGAATAAGTAGTAAGAGGGAAAAGGGGACAGATGATTGAAAATCATTTGGGAAAAAAGGAATTTCAGTCCTCAAACTGAAGCGGAGAATCTGCTAGATTCTGTTTGAAACAAAATTTTTTTTTTTGTTTTTTTCTACTAACTATTCACATTGGTAAATCAGTTTATATGTTAACAATCGTTTTGTCTTTTGGAATAAAGAGGATTTTACATTATTCAAAGTAAGACTTTTGTCCAGGTGTATTGTCTGTTAAGATTTTACATTATTCAAAGTAAGACTTTTGTCCAGGTTATTGTCTGTTAAGATTTTACCTTATTCAAAGTAAGACTTTTGTCCAGGTGTATTGCCTGTTAATAAGTGTAAATCCAGACAAGTCTGGCCCAAAGGGAGCTGCCTAAGTCGAAATGGACAGAGCTTTGGATAATTTGGATTACCTGTGTCATGTCACGTCTTCACCATCTATTTCCTAAGTCCTATTTATGCCTAAGTCTTTTTAGCTCATTTGCTGTTGGGGGTTATAAGGGGTAGAGGACTTCTGGGCTTTCCGTTGTTTATATGCAATGCTAATCTATAGTCTTCTCTTCAGCTTTAAAAACATGGGGAACTGTTTCCCCTTGGGCCCTTTTTTTTCCCCCGCACTAGCACTACACCAGGCTGCGAACCTGGGAAACAGCGCCATTGTCAGCGTCGGGGGATATGTATTGAGAAAAAAAAAAGAAAAAGAAAGAGAATTGGTTCCGAGAATGATCCCAGTGGAACGCCATTAGTTTACGTTTCGGTAGACTTGAGGCATGAACGTCGCTCATCACGCGCCACCGATGTACAACGCCATCTGTTGCACGATTTGTGACTTAAACACTCGCGCTAGTGATCTTTTTGATGCAGGTCTTTTGACGAACGGATTCCACAATATTTAAATGAATCGCATCAGCCACTTTCCCTTTTCCCAAAGAAAACTGGCTTAGAACATGAAAAATTTACCCGATTTGAACACCACGCGAAAACTATGGTGGGAATCGTTGATTAAGGGTTCGAAAACCCTACTGGGAATCGTTGAGGTGTCGAAAACCCTCCCGGGAATCGTTGAGGGTCAAAACCCCAAACCCGGGAAATCCTTTGAGGGTCGAAAACCCTACCAGGAATCGTTGAGGTGTCGAAAACCCTACCGGGAATCGTTGAGGTGTCGAAAACTCTACCGGGGACCGTTGAGGTGTCGAAAACCCTACCGGGAATCGTTGAGGTGTCGAAAACCCAACCGGGAAATCCCGGGGTTGTTTTGGGTGCGAAAACCTACCGGGGGGGACCGTTTGAGGTGTTCCCGAAAACCCTAACCGGAATCGTTGGGGTGTCAAAAAACCCCACGGGAATCGTTGAGGTGCGAAAACCTCCCGGGGAACGTGGGGCCCGAAAACCCCTACCGGAATCGTTGAGGTGTCGAAAACCCTACCAGGAATCGTTGAGGTGTCGAAAACCCTACCGGGAATCGTCGAGGTGTCGAAAACCCTACCGGGAATCGTTGTGGTGTCGAAAACCCTACCGGGAATCGTTGAGGTGACAAAACCCCACCGGAATCGTTGGGGGAGCGAAAACCCTACCGGGACCGGGTTGAGGTGTCGAAACCCTCCCGGGGGGAAAAACTTGGGATGAAGTCTTCGACTCTGAGGAAGTTACAATCTTGGCCTCATATAATGCTCCAAATTTTTGGCAGCGGGAAACATAAAAGGGGGACCAAGGGGAATATCAGGGCAGGGGCTTGGGGAAACGTTCCCTAAAAAGTGCCTTTTATGTTGGCAGTTTCGCCCAAGTTTTCTGGGGTGGGGCTCCTCTTATAGCAATTTTCGTGGTGGGCTCCCTTATAGAAAGTTTTTTTGGGGTGGGGGAAGCTTCCTCTTATAGGGGGGATTTTTGTGGTGGAAATGCTCCTCTTATAGAAATTCGGGGGGGTTGAGCTCCTCTTATAGCAAGGTTTGTGGGGGAAGTTTCCTCTTATAGCAAGTTTCTGTGGTGGAGCTCTCTTATAGCAAGTTTCTGTGGTGGAGGCTCCTCTTAAAAGAAATTTTTTCTGGGGGTGGAGTGCCCCCTTTATACAAGTTTCTGTTTTGGAGGCCCCCTTTAAATGCAATTTCTGTGGTGGAGGCTCCTCTTATAGCAAGTTTCTGTGGTGGAGAGAGAAGGCCTAGGAGTCACGACTCTCCCACCAACGTAGCTTCTTCAACTCTCTTTAGATAGAATTCATCAGCACCTGCCAAACTGTGTTTACTTCTCATTCCACTGGATACTGACACTCCATCTCGCTCGTCGTTGAAGGACAAAGAGGAAAAAAGAGGTCTCATCCGTGAGCAGTGGGACTGGAGCTGGAACTAGTAAAATGCTGTTGATTGAGTATTTGTATGGGTCTTTACCACGCCAACTTCCCCATGAACCAAGACGTGCCCATGAACCAAGCTCGGGGAAGAGGAAAGGCCTTACTGTAAGTCTGTGGAGTGGGGGAAGGAAAGGCATGGAAGACACCGCCGCCACTGGTCGAGTCACAGTGGCTGGATTCGCAATCCAGAGCCCCTGATCGAGTCTTTCCAGAGCGAGCCTTTGATCGAGTCATATTGGCTGGACCCGCTTTCCAGGGCCTCTGATCGAGTCATATTGGCTGGACCCGCTTTCCAGAACCTCTGATTGAGTCAAAATGGCTGGACCCCCCTTTCCAGGCCCCTATCGAGTCGCAGGCGGGAACCCAAAAGGGGGAGCGCCCCTTGTAACTCGCTGCTCCGAGGAGAAATTCACCCTCGTACCTTCGCTGGAGAGCACATTTTTCCCCTCCGGGGGCGGCGTCCTTAACACCCCCTTCCCCCCCTACTTTCCAGCTTTCGTAGAGCGTTCCAGGCCCTGTCAACCATGAGACCTTGTGATCGTAGTCCCAAAGCGTTCCAGGCCCTGTCAACCATGAGACCTTGTGATCGCAGTCCCGCCCCATGAAGAAAAGGGAGGGTATTAACACAAAAAGCCAAAAGGTAGTGCGCCTGGTTTTAGGTTTCGTTCCTGTCCGCCCTGTGTGTTGACTTTGATCCCCGTTTCACAATGACCGTCAAAAAGATCACACACGTATATATGGAAACTTATCCCTGAAATTTGCCTTGGAACGGATGGTAAAATAAAGGCCTGTAACGAGGAAAGGGCTACAGCACATCAAGACCTCATAGGAATGGTCTGGAATCAGGCTAAGAGGCGGGTTTTTTAAAAGAAATGGGGGGAAAGAGTTTGTTTCTTCTCTCTCTCTCTCACTCCTCTCTCCCCCCCTCTCTCTCCCCTCACTCCTCCTCTCCTTCTCTTTTGTAAAAGTGGGGGGGGGGGAGAGGAGAGAAAAGAAAAAGAAGAAGAAGAAGAAGAAGAAGAAGAAGAAAAGAAGAAGAAGAAGAAGAAGAATCGAGCACTTACATTGAAAGTAGGCGCCTTCACACCCATAAGCCAGTGGGTTGAGCAGCGAATGGCGATCATCATACATCTCTCGAAATGATCCAACCTCTGCAACCAAGAGGCTTTCAACTGGGTACGGAGGAGATTTAGAGACACATTGGGGAGTGTAAATGAAGCCTGGATTGACGGAGACATTGAAGATTGAAAAACAACCCCGTCACAGTAGCTGACGGGGGTTATGGAGAAGATACAAACCCAGGAGACACACACTGGGAGGAGAAGAGGACCTGGAGACTTTATTTAACGAAGACAGTGTAGGTGAGACCCTTCACTGTGGCTGGCTTTATTCACGAAGGCAATGTAGGCGAGACCCTTCACTGTGAATGGATTTGTCTAGTCTGTCTGACGGTGTATCACTGTCGGCGGAAGAAGAAGGTGTCCTTGTGGAACCCCGTGTCGAAGCTGTTGGTTGATTGATGCCTCCGATCTACAGGTTGGGGGACGACGTACCTCCGGCGACGACTAATACTCTTACTTCTTCATCCCACCACTCACTACCCTTTCTAATCACCCACCCCCCCCTTCTCATCCACAAGCATCTTTGCGCAACCCCACACTGATTCCTAAATACTCCCATTCCTCCCCCACTCCCCTTCTTCCATTGTTCTCATTTTTTCCATTCTTTACTCAGTCCCCGGGTACTTCCTCACAAAATCCCCTTTTCCCAAGCTCACTTACTCTCACCCCCCTTCCCCCCAACATTCACTCTTCTTTTTCTGAAAACCCATACAAATCTTCCCCTTAGCCCCACAAATAATGATCAATATCCCTCCAGTTGCACCTCTCAGCACTTAACATCCAAAAGTCTCTCAAACGCGCGCCTGTCAATTAAAAACTAATCCAATAAGGGCCCCTGGCCCTCTCTCCTACTTTCAATGTTACTTTTGTATATCTCGCTTTTTAAACCAGGTATTCCCTCATCAGTCCTTTTTTTAGCACATAAAATTTCAACTCTTCACCACCCTTTACAACACTGAAAACCCCCCTTACACCAATTATTCCCCCCAACGCCACATTACTCACCTTTTTCATTCAAATCACCCATCACTAAACCCCGGGCTCGTGCTCAAAACCACTAACACACTCATTTCACTGTCCCAAAAACTTGCCCCCTCATGATCTTTCTTCTATGCCAGGTGCATAGCACCATAGTCACCCCCCTTCCCATCAACTTTCAGTTTTACCCCTATTTAATCGGGAATTTACTTTCTTACATTCTATCACGTACTCCCCCAAATCCTGTTTTTAGGAGTCTGCTACTCCTTCCCTTGCCTTGTCCTCCACTAACCCCGCTTTACCCCCAAGGGATTTCCCAAACCACTCTTCCCCCTTTACCCCTTGACTTTGATTCACTCAGACCCAAAAAATCCGGGTTTCCCTTTTCCCCAAACATACTACCCATCTCTCCTTTTTTTACATCTTTGGGACATCCACACACATTTAGGCACCCAATCGACTTCGAGGAGTATGAACTCCCCCCGGACCCTTCTTCTGTTTCCCATTTTTGAAAGTTAAAAAAAACAAGGGGGGGAGGATTTCTGGCCCCCCCCCCCGTCCCCCTACGCTTTCTACACAGCGAGGAAAGCGTGGGAAGTAACTTTCACCCCTATCCCCCGGGGATAATATACATAAAATATAATACACATACACACACATACACACACACACGCACAATAACACACACACACTACATATAAATTTTCAAAGAAAAATTAAGAAACATTTAGAAAACTGAAAATTCTAGCTTGAATAAAAAAAAAAAAAATAATGTCACTAAGGGTTCAACCTCGGTTTGGGAAAAAGGAAACCCCTAATTTATTCCACAAAAGCCAATAAAGTTCTCAAAATTTAACCACTGTATCAAAAAGTTTCAAGCTAACTACTTTTTTTTCCAATTTCCTATTTTCTTGTCAAAGCCCCAGTATGAAAACTATCACTCCAGTAATACAACAAAAATTTACTTCCCCTTTAAAAAAAAGTTTGGTGAAGTCCTGTTGATAAATGGGATACCATGAAGGTTTTGTGTTGAAAATGGTTTTTTGTTTCCCAAAAACGAGTATAAACCTGGGGGCCCAAGGTATTTCCGTTGCAAAAGAGGCCATGAAATGCCTGTCCTCTGCCTAAGGGGTGCCCCATTTCTTCCCAAAAATATATATATATTTTTTTAATTATTATATTATATTAATTTTAATAATATAAAAAAATATTAATATAATATATATTTTCCAGTCACTGTACCCGTCTGTAACCACACGACTTAACATTTTCAGATGCATCGACTCCCTGGTGTGCTTATAGTGTTATACAGTCTCAGGATCCGACTTGGGGGTCCCTAATAGCTTAGTGTGTCTCTCACTTTACCCAGCTTGCCCAATGGGTCCCCCTTTCCGACAGAATCGGGGAAATTTCCGGGCCCAAAAGGTCTTCGGGTGCCCCTACCTGGTGAACGTGGGCAACGATGCCGTGGAGCAATGGGTAGTGGCTGGACTGATTTCTTCTTCCTATAGCCTTACCTCCTGCGCCAGACCCGTCACCATCTGTACATCCCTGGCTGCATTCTGGCCCTGGATATCCAAGTGTAAAACAAAAGGGAAACGAAACTGCTGGGAAAACGGGGCCATCTTTTGGGAGTCCTCACTTCGGCAGCAGTTGGTGATGGACAACATGCTTAGACCAGTGTGATGAAGACGGGGAAAAAAGAATGTAAAAACCTTTTTCCCTCCACTTGAGGACGCTTGGCCTCAAGCAACATTCTTCCCGGTGCCATCGTGGTTGATGTGGGCTGCTCGACACTGTTTGTATGGAGAGAAAAGCTTTTTTTTTTTTCTTTTTTTTTTTTTCATTCGTTATGTATTCTGTATGATATGACTTTAAACTATACCCCCAAACCCTTTATAAATTCGTCACTCTTAGTTTTTCTATGGGATTAAGGAACTTTTGGAATTATAATATATAAATATATATATATAATATATATATAATAAAATATAATATATATATTATATTTTTACACTAGGCATCATAGAAAGACAATGTTTTTTTATTTTTAATGATACTAGATGACCATTTTTTCCCTTTTTCTCCCCTTTCCCGCCTAAGCATTTTTTATTCTATTAAAATAATATATATATATAATATATATAAAAAATAATATATAAATATATATATATATATATACTGGCTCGGGGAAACCAGCCATTTCGACTGGGGTATTCAGAGGTCGGAATGCAGTGATACGAGGCATTGGAAAATTAATTTCAAATGTCAGATTACGTGTCTTGGGCATCAAAGTTCTTTGGGGGGAAGCGAAGTAATGTTTGCAGTGTTGACGAATGGCATCCCTTTAGAAAGAAGACGAAAAAAGTGTAGCTCGAGCTGTCAAGGGAACGACTTCAATGTTGATGTCTGTTTACAGGGTTTTTTTAAAATTAGTTTTAAAGGGGCGAAATTTTTTCGTGCTTGTTAAGTCATCAGTGTCTGTTAACATGGGTTTTAAGATTAGGGTTTAAAGGAGCGATTATTTCGTGCTTGTTAAGTCATCAGTGCTTTAACAGGGGTTTTAAATTAGGGTTTAAGGACGATTATTTGTGTTGTTAAATCCCAATTTTGTGAAGTTTATTTGGTTTGGTTTGGGGGAAATTTTTTCGTGTTTTTTTTGGGGGGGGGGGGGGGAATCGGATTGGGTGGTTTTAAAGGGGTAAGCTATTCATTTCGATTTAAGGGTTTTTTGGGGGCGGTAAAAGATTGGTTTGGATGGGAAGAGGGCTATGCCATGAAAAGGGAAACCCGATACCAAGTATGTTGGAGTTTTTATTTTTGAATTGTTTAGGAAGCTGTCCTCTCTCTCCCCGGTAAAAAACGTGCCCCCCTTTTTTTTGGCGATTGCCCCGAGCAAAACCTTATTAAATCTGGGTTCTCTTTTCGTATGTTTGAATTATCTTTTATATATAATATAATAAATTAAATATATATATAATATAAATATATTTAAAATATAATATATATACAATAGAAACGGGAAACCTAACTGTCATTTGGCAAAGTACGCCGTTAACTTGAAAAGCTGAGTGTCAAAACAACTTATTTTTTTCTATATTTATTCTGTACTGTCCCAATTTTCTCATAATTATTATATTCCTTAAAGATAGGCTGGGCTGTAAAGATCCCTAGGGACAAATTAAGTTGTTAGTATTAGCAATTCACCCTACATATTCACCTAAAATAGCATTTGTTAATAAGATGTTACCCAATAAACACACCAATATATCAAATATCTTGGACCTTCCCATCATAGTACATCATTATTCTTTCACAATTCATAAAAAAGATTGAATAAAAACATTTTCCTGCAAAATGTCTTTTATAACTTTCTCGTTCTGTTTAAATAATATGGATGTTCATGTTAGATCTGCACAGTGATGGTTTTGGTTGATTTAACTCTAAGTGGAAATATTTACCATTTCTCTCGATAACTCTGTTTCTTCAAGAGTCAAAGCCCCTGTCTTTTCGAAAATTCACTTAATCAATGTACCTATAGATTAATTAAGTTCAAGTGAATTGATTGATTAATATCACATAGAAGTTTTGACTTTGAGAATCAGACCTAATGAACAGATGAGAAGGATTGTATATGTTGGACGTTTTAATTCCTAACACAATTGTCCAAACCAAGATGGACTTATTGATTGACTTTGTTTACATTTTCAGTATGTTGTTTATAGGTGGAAATTATAGAAGTGCTATCATTCTTCTTTACTGTACAGTATGACACCCTCACAAAGGATTATCAGTGTGTTGATACACATGAAGTGTGGTGCAGGTCCTGCCAACTCTCGTTCTTGTATTCTTGGCGCGGATAACTCTAGGGTCCAGTTTAACAGTGACCGTAACTGTAGCAAGGTTCTGCAGATCTCTTGTTACGGTAGTAGTAACTTTGCCCATATGAGTCGTAGGGACTGTAGTAACTGTCTGAAGCCTCTGGTTCTGCAGATCTCTTGTTACGGTAGTAGTAACTTTGCCATATGAGTCGTAGGGACTGTAGTAACTGTCTGAAGCCTCTGGGTCTGCAGATCTCTTGTTACGGTAGTAGTAACTTTGTCCATATGAGCCGTAGGGATTGTAGTAAACGTCTGAAGCCTCTGGTTCTGCAGATCTCTTGTTACGGTAGTAGTAACTTTGCCCATATGAGTCGTAGGGACTGTAGTAACGTCTGAAGCCTCTGGTTCTGCAGATCTCTTCTGACGGTAGTAGTAACTTTGCCCATATGAGTCGTAGGGACTGTAGTAAACGTCTGAAGCCTTTGGTTCTGCAGATCTCTTGTTACGGTAGTAGTAACTTTGCCCATATGAGTCGTAGGGACTGTAGTAAACGTCTGAAGCCTTTGGTTCTGCAGATCTCTTGTTACGGTAGTAGTAACTTTGCCATATGAGTCGTAGGGACTGTAGTAACGTCTGAAGCCTCTGGGTCTGCAGATCTCTTGTACGGTAGTAGTAACTTTGCCCATATGAGTGTAGGGATTGTAGTAAACGTCTGAAGCCTCTGGGTCTGCAGATCTCTTGTACGGTAGTAGTAACTTTGCCCATATGAGTGTAGGGATTGTAGTAAACGTCTGAAGCCTCTGGGTCTGCAGATCTCTTGTTACGGTTGTAGTAACTTTGCCCATATGAGTGTAGGGATTGTAGTAAACGTCTGAAGCCTTTGGTTCTGCAGATCTCTTCTGACGGTAGTAGTAACTTTGCCCATATGAGTCGTAGGGACTGTAGTAACTGTCTGAAGCCTTTGGTTCTGCAGATCTCTTCTGACGGTAGTAGTAACTTTGCCCATATGAGTCGTAGGGACTGTAGTAACCGTCTGAAGCCTCTGGTTCTGCAGATCTCTTGTACGGTAGTAGTAACTTTGCCATATGAGTCGTAGGGACTGTAGTAACGTCTGAAGCCTCTGGTTCTGCAGATCTCTTCTGACGGTAGTAGTAACTTTGCCATATGAGTCGTAGGGACTGTAGTAACGTCTGAAGCCTCTGGTTCTGCAGATCTCTTGTTACGTAGTAGTAACTTTGCCATATGAGTCGTAGGGATTGTAGTAAACGTCTGAAGCCTCTGGTTCTGCAGATCTCTTGTACGGTAGTAGTAACTTTGCCCATATGAGTGTAGGGATTGTAGTAAACGTCTGAAGCCTCTGGTTCTGCAGATCTCTTCTGACGGTAGTAGTAACTTTGCCATATGAGTCGTAGGGATTGTAGTAAACGTCTGAAGCCTCTGGTTCTGCAGATCTCTTCTGACGGTAGTAGTAACTTTGCCCATATGAGTCGTAGGGACTGTAGTAACCGTCTGAAGCCTCTGGGTCTGCAGATCTCTTGTTACGGTAGTAGTAACTTTGCCCATATGAGTGTAGGGATTGTAGTAAACGTCTGAAGCCTCTGGGTCTGCAGATCTCTTGTACGGTAGTAGTAACTTTGCCATATGAGTCGTAGGGATTGTAGTAAACGTCTGAAGCCTCTGGTTCTGCAGATCTCTTGTACGGTAGTAGTAACTTTGCCCATATGAGTGTAGGGATTGTAGTAAACGTCTGAAGCCTCTGGGTCTGCAGATCTCTTGTTACGTAGTAGTAACTTTGCCATATGAGTCGTAGGGATTGTAGTAAACGTCTGAAGCCTTTGGTTCTGCAGATCTCTTGTACGGTAGTAGTAACTTTGCCATATGAGTCGTAGGGACTGTAGTAACTGTCTGAAGCCTTTGGTTCTGCAGATCTCTTGTTACGTAGTAGTAACTTTGCCATATGAGTCGTAGGGATTGTAGTAAACGTCTGAAGCCTCTGGGTCTGCAGATCTCTTGTTACGTAGTAGTAACTTTGCCATATGAGTCGTAGGGACTGTAGTAAACGTCTGAAGCCTTTGGTTCTGCAGATCTCTTGTACGGTAGTAGTAACTTTGCCCATATGAGTGTAGGGATTGTAGTAACTGTCTGAAGCCTTTGGTTCTGCAGATCTCTTGTTACGGTAGTAGTAACTTTGCCCATATGAGTCGTAGGGACTGTAGTAACTGTCTGAAGCCTTTGGTTCTGCAGATCTCTTCTGACGGTAGTAGTAACTTTGCCCATATGAGTCGTAGGGACTGTAGTAAACGTCTGAAGCCTCTGGGTCTGCAGATCTCTTGTTACGGTAGTAGTAACTTTGCCCATATGAGTCGTAGGGACTGTAGTAACGTCTGAAGCCTCTGGGTCTGCAGATCTCTTGTTACGGTAGTAGTTAGAAGATTCATAGCTCACATATGGATAAACCACCTCACTAGGCTCCGCCTCTCGCTTCTCAGTGGGAGAAGCGCAAGCGGCAGCCGCCAGGAACACAATTACCTGAGTAATAAGAAATTATATTTAGATACCTTCATAAAATCCTGAACACTTTCTCCATTATATTGTGTCACTTGAATTTTTCATATGGCTGCAAAAAGCAGTGTAAAATTAAAAATGACTTTTATGATATCAATCTGGTACATTGATTCGCCGACACTACCACATTTGTAGACCATGAGCCATAAGGTGATACATGAGTGAGAGACTGAGAGGGGGTTAAGACTCACCAGGAACTTCATGGTTGTATGATCGTCCACTGTGGCCACAGCTGAGCGAGTGTGTCTCACAGTAAGTGTGCCGCTGCTTTTATAGGTGAGCGGAAGCATAAGACCTTGACTGTAGCCTCGTTCTTCTGAGGAAACTGTAAGTTTCTCGTGGTTTACCTCGTATGGCTCTTTCTTGCTCTTTTAACCTTATGTACCTCTAGATAGTGTTGTGATTTATACGGCGCGTCATTTGATAATAATCCTAAGAGTAATGGGTAATTATAAATGACAAGGCAGATCTCCGCCAAGTCTTGCATAGGGTTAATGAGTTATATATTAAATACCGAGGAAGTACATGCAAGTTAGTTGGGTTGCAAGCAATTGTGTGCATAATCTGTTTGCTTTGAAGAATGTATGTGAGAAATACTTAGAAAAAAACAGATGGATTTAGATGAAGTTTATATGGATCTGGAGAAAGCGTATGTTTGACTTGATAGAGATGCTTTGTGGAAGGTCTTGAAAATATATGGTATGGGAGGGAAGCTGCTAGAAGCATTGAGCACTTTTTTATCAAGGGTTTAAGGCATGTGTACGAGTAGGGAAGAGAAGTGACAGCAGGGATATTGAAGACGTACGTGGCAGAGAATGATTTGTTGAAAGAGAGAGATGAAGATGAGAACATGAAAATTTTTGTGAAAGTGGTCGAGAAGGAGGATAGGTTTTCTTTTGTCACCATGGTTGTTAAATTTCTTTATGGATGAGGCAGTTAGGGAGGTAAATGCAAGAGTCCCTGAGAGAAGGATGAGAGAACTTGGGAAGTGAGTCAGCTGTTGTTCGCCGATGATACATCTCTGGTGGCTGATTCGAGTGAGAAACTGCAGAGGTTGGTGACTGAGTTTGGGAGAGTGTGTGAAAGAAGCAAGTTAAGAGGAAATGTGAGTAAGAGCAAGGTTATTAGGTACACTAAGGTTGAGGGACACGTTAGTTGGGATGTAAGTTTGAATGGAAGAAATTTAGAGGAATAGAAGTGTTTGAGATACCTGGGAATGGACCTGGCAGGCGAATGGAACCATGGAAGCGGAAGTGAGTCATAGGGTGGGGAAGGAGGTAAGAATGGATATATATAATATATATATATATATATATATATATATATATATATATATATATATATATATATATATATATATATACTGGCTCGGGAAGCCAGCCATTTCGACTGGGCTGTTCGAGAGGTCGGTAAGTGCAGTGAGTACGAGGCAGTTGGAAAATAAGTGTTCAACTGCTCAGATTACGTGTCTTGGGCATCAAAGTTCTTTGGGGTAAGCTGAAGTAATGTTTGCAATGTTGACGAGATGGGCGATCTCCTTCAGAAAGAAGACGAGAAAGTGTAGCTCGAGCGTGTCAAGGGAAGCGTACTTCATATGATGTATATCTGTTTACATGGGTTTTAAGATTAGGTTAATGGAGCGATTATTTCGTGCTTGTTAAGTCATCAATGTCTGTTGACATGGGTTAATTGAAGATTAGGTTAATGGAGCGATTATTTCGTGCTTGTTAAGTCATCACAATCTGGAGTTGATGGGTGTGTGTGTGGGGGGGGGGGGGGGAATCGTGATTGGATAGGTTATAGGAGTAAGCTATTCATTTCTGATTAAGGATTGGTGGTCGGTTAAAGATTGGGTTTGGATGGGAGAGGTCTATGCTCATGAAAAGAACCAGATACCAAGTATGTTGGAGTGGATTTGTATTGTAGGAAGCTGTCTCTCTCTCCCCGTAAGCGTGCACTTTTTTGCGATTGCTGAGCAGCCTGTGATTATTCTGGTTGCTCTGTTTCGTATGGTTGAATATTATCTTTATATATATATATAATATATATATATATATATGTATATATATATATATATATATATATATATATATATTAACTTGAAATGTACGTTATATTATCTTGTTTATAAAGCCTGTCTTGTGTTGGGCCAAATGTGAATGACGAGGTTGAGAAAAACTTATCTGAAAGTGGCTCAGTCATACATAGACCCCGTTCAGATACCTGAAAGCTAGTGGCACACCAGGGGCCTGCCGAACTAAGAAGTGGATAAGCTCGGTTCACCCTTCCCGCTGTGGCCTTTGGGATTCATCTACAATAGAAACGGGAAACCTACTGCATTTGGGCAAAGTACCCGTTAACTTGAATAGCTGAGTGTCTTAAACAACTTATTTTTTCTATATTTTTGTGTACTGTCAATTTTCTCATAATTATTTCCTTAAAGATAGGCTGGGCTGTAAAGATCCCTAGGGACAAATTAAAGTTGTTAGTATTAGCAATTCATCCTACATATTCACTTTAAAATAGCATTTTTTATAAGATGTTTACCCAATAAACACATCAATATATCAAATATCTAGGACCTCCCCCACATAGTACATCATTATTTCTTCACATTTCATAAAAAAGATTGATAAAACATTTTCTTGCCAAATGTCTTTTAACTTCTCGTTCTGTTTACAATAATATGGATGTTCAATGTTAGATATGGCACAGTGGATGGTTTGGTTGATTTACTCTAAGTGGAAATATTTACCATTTCTCTCGATAACTCTGTGTTCTTCAAGGAGTCAAAGCCCCTGTCTTTTCGAAAATTCACTTTATCAATGTTCCTATTCATTAATTATTTCAAGTGAATTGATTGATTAATATCTCCATGAAGTTTTGACTTTGAGAATCCCACCTATGAACAGATGAGAAGGATTGTATATGTTGGACGTTTTAATTCCTAACACAATTGTCCAAACCAAGTTGGACTTATTGATTGACTTTGTTTACATTTTCAGTATGTTGTTTATAGGTGGAAATTATAGAAGTGCTATCATTCTTCTTTACTGTACAGTATGACACCCTCACAAAGGATTATCAGTGTGTTGATACACATGAAGTGTGGTGCAGGTCCTGCCAACTCTCGTTCTTGTATTCTTGGCGCGGATAACTCTAGGGTCCAGTTTAACAGTGACCGTAACTGTAGCAAGGTTCTGCAGATCTCTTGTTACGGTAGTAGTAACTTTGCCCATATGAGTCGTAGGGATTGTAGTAAACGTCTGAAGCCTTTGGTTCTGCAGATCTCTTGTTACGGTAGTAGTAACTTTGCCCATATGAGTCGTAGGGATTGTAGTAAACGTCTGAAGCCTCTGGTTCTGCAGATCTCTTCTGACGGTAGTAGTAACTTTGCCCATATGAGTCGTAGGGACTGTAGTAAACGTCTGAAGCCTCTGGTTCTGCAGATCTCTTGTTACGGTAGTAGTTAGAAGATTCATAGCTCACATATGGATAAACCACCTCACTAGGCTCCGCCTCTCGCTTCTCAGTGGGAGAAGCGCAAGCGGCAGCCGCCAGGAACACAATTACCTGAGTAATAAGAAATTATATTTAGATACCTTCATAAAATCCTGAACACTTTCTCCATTATATTGTGTCACTTGAATTTTTCATATGGCTGCAAAAGCAGTGTAAAATTAAAATGACTTTTATGATATCAATCTGGTACATTGATTCGCCGACACTACCACATTTGTAGACCATGAGCCATAAGGTGATACATGAGTGAGAGACTGAGAGGGGGTTAAGACTCACCAGGAACTTCATGGTTGTATGATCGTCCACTGTGGCCACAGCTGAGCGAGTGTGTCTCACAGTAAGTGTGCCGCTGCTTTTATAGGTGAGCGGAAGCATAAGACCTTGACTGTAGCCTCGTTCTTCTGAGGAAACTGTAAGTTTCTCGTGGTTTACCTCGTATGGCTCTTTCTTGCTCTTTTAACCTTATGTACCTCTAGATAGTGTTGTGATTTATACGGCGCGTCATTTGATAATAATCCTAAGAGTAATGGGTAATTATAAATGACAAGGCAGATCTCCGCCAAGTCTTGCATAGGGTTAATGAGTTATATATTAAATACCGAGGAAGTACATGCAAGTTAGTTGGGTTGCAAGCCATTGTGTGCATAATCTGTTTGCTTTGAAGAATGTATGTGAGAAATACTTAGAAAAAAACAGATGGATTTAGATGAAGTTTATATGGATCTGGAGAAAGCGTATGTTTGACTTGATATAGATGCTTTGTGGAAGGTCTTGAAAAATATATGGTATGGGAGGGAAGCTGCTAGAAGCATTGAGCACTTTTTTATCAAGGGTTTAAGGCATGTGTACGAGTAGGGAAGAGAAGTGACAGCAGGGATATTGAAGACGTACGTGGCAGAGAATGATTTGTTGAAAGAGAGAGATGAAGATGAGAACATAAAAATTTTTGTGAAAGTGGTCGAGAAGGAGGATAGGTTTTCTTTTGTCACCATGGTTGTTAAATTTCTTTATGGATGAGGCAGTTAGGGAGGTAAATGCAAGAGTCCCTGAGAGAAGGATGAGAGAGCTTGGGAAGTGAGTCAGCTGTTGTTCGCCGATGATACATCTCTGGTGGCTGATTCGAGTGAGAAACTGCAGAGGTTGGTGACTGAGTTTGGGAGAGTGTGTGAAAGAAGCAAGTTAAGAGGAAATGTGAGTAAGAGCAAGGTTATTAGGTACACTAAGGTTGAGGGACACGTTAGTTGGGATGTAAGTTTGAATGGAAGAAATTTAGAGGAATAGAAGTGTTTGAGATACCTGGGAATGGACCTGGCAGCGAATGGAACCATGGAAGCGGAAGTGAGTCATAGGGTGGGGAAGGGGCGAAGGTATTTAGAGCAATGAGGAATGTGTGGAAAGACAGAACATTATCTCGGAGAGCAAAAATGGGAATGTTTGAAGGAATAAAAGTATTTCAGTAATTTTATATAGTTGCAATGCATGGGCTTTAGATAGGGTTGTGCGAAGGAAGGTGGATGTGTTGGAAATGAAATGTTTGAGGACAAGATGTGGTATGCGGTGATTTCATTGGTTATGTAATGAAAGGGTAAGGGAGATGTTCGGTAATAAAGAGGGTGTGGTTTACATGAGTTTACATAAGAATGACAGACACCAGGGGGGTCTGATTGGCCCACAACTGTGTTGTCTGAAAAAAAAAAAAAAAAAAAGCAATTCCACTCAGTATCTTTTTTATGCTAACACCGACTCCCAGGTGCTGCACATTTGCTTTCTAGTGTCCTCGTTACTGCTGTCCTTTATTCTTTAATTTCTGGCGTTTTTATTATTATTATTATTATTATTATTATTATTATTATTATTATTATTATTATTATCATTATTATTATTATTATTATCATTATTATTATTATTTTCAGCGTATACTTGAATTTATGAAACATATGTCTAAACACATGTCCAACAATGTTGTATGGTTGCGAGGCGTGGGCTATGGATAGAGTTGTGCGCAGGAGGATGGATGTGCTGGAAATGAGATGTTTGAGGACAATGTGTGGTGTGAGGTGGTTTGATCGAGTAAGTAACGTAAGGGTAAGAGAGATGTGTGGAAATAAAAAGAGCGTGGTTGAGAGAGCAGAAGAGGGTGTTTTGAAATGGTTTGGGCACATGGAGAGAATGAGTGAGGAAAGATTTGACCAAGAGGATATATGTGTCGGAGGGGAGGGAACGAGGAGAAGAGGGAGACCAAAATTGGAGTGGAAAGATGGAGTGAAAAAAGATTTGTGTGATCGGGGCCTGAACATGCAAGAGGGTGAAAGGAGGGCAAGGAATAGAGTGAATTGGAGCGATGTGGTATACAGGGGTTGACGTGCTGTCAGTGGAGTGAATCAAGGCATGTGAAGCGTCTGGGGTAAACCATGGAAAGCTGTGTAGGTATGTATATTTGCGTGTGTGGACGTGTGTATGTACATGTGTATGGGGGGGGGGGGTTGGGCCATTTCTTTCGTCTGTTTCCTTGCGCTACCTCGCAAACGCGGGAGACAGCGACAAAGAATAAAAAAAAAAAAAAAAAAAAATGTCTAAATGACCTTTGAAAGTATTTATAGTCTTAGCATTCACTACGTCTGACGGTAAGTTATTCTAGTGCTCAAACACCAATAGGAAAAGAAGCTTTTTCCTACTTCCATACTACATCTTTAATCTTTGAGTTTTATTCCATTTGTCCTGGTAACCGTATTTTCTTGTCTTTGGAAAAGATGCTCGTGGTTTACTTTATTACTTTATCGGACTTATTCAGAATTTTCAACACTTGGGTTAAGTCGCCGCGAAGTCTCACGTCTTTTAAGGGAGAAGAGACGATCCAGTCGTTTCAGCCTCTCTTCGTATACCAGATTTCTAAGGGATGACATCAGTATTGTTACACGTCTTTGTACTTGCTCTGATTTTTTTTCCCTCGTCTTTTTTATTCTTATAGTTTGGGGACCAAAACTGGACTGCCTATCCAAGATGTGGTCTTACTAAAGAATCATAAAATGTTAGCATTGTTTCTGGTGTCTTGTAACCTATGTTCCTAGCTATGAAACCTAACAACATTAGGTTGCCTTTTTTACTTGCTGCTTGACACTGTTCAGTGTAGTTTCAGATTGGTGCTAATGACACCTTAAGGGTCCTTCCTTCAATTACTGTAGTTAGAGACTTTCCGAATAGTTTGTAGTCGTAACGTATATTCCTGTCTCCAAAGTGCATAACTTTACACTTGTCTATTGTATACTTTATTTTCCCTCTGTCTGACCACTCTGCCTGGTAGGTGAAGATCTCTTTGAATCATTTTGCAGTCCCGCCTGTTTACAGCTCTACCTCCTACTTTAGTATCGTCAACAGATTTGGAGTTCTTAGATGTGAGACCGAGTTCTAAGTCATTATAGTATAATATGAAAAGAATTGGGCCTTGGGCGTGTTGAAATGGTTTGGACATATGGAGAGAATGAGTGAGGAAAGGTTGACAGAGAGGATATATGTGCCAGAGGTGGAGGGAACGAGGATAAGTGGGAGCCCAAATTGGAGGGGGAAGGATGGCGTGAAAAAGATTTTGAGCCATCGGGATTGAACATGCAGGAGGGTGAAGGGCGTGAACGGAATAGAGTGAATTGGAACAGTGTGGTATACTAGGTCAATGTGCCGTCAATGACTAACTGAACCAGAGCACGTGAAGCGTCTGGGGTAAACCATGGAAAGGTCTGTGGGGCCTGGATGTGGATAGGGAGCTGTGGTTTCGGTGCATTACACATGACAGCTCGTGTATAGTTGTGAGCGGATGTGGCCTTCCTTCGTTTGTTTCTTGGCGCTACCTCACTGACTCGGGGCATGGTGATGCCGTTTCCTGAAAGGGGGGGGGGGGGGGGCGAGGTGGCGCCGGGAATGGATGAAGACGGTATACAAGTATGAAGATGTACACTCGGCCACAGGAGTTCGCGACCACTTACCTCGTATGTGTATCATCTGAGCTGGTAACGCTGTGTGGAAGGGAGGAACAAAAAAAGGGGTAAGGATCATATAGTAGAAAATATAAGTCAAATTGTTCATGTAGGAAGGTCTAGTGGTGTGTCTGGCATCACCAGGCTTGTAAATGACCAACCATGGATGTTATTGGACGTCATAGGTCGTCATGCTGCCGAGTTCTGTAGTTGTCGTACTGCAGCCGAGGGCACTTCATCCGGTAACGAACCGTGTTATGCGAGACCCGGTCGTTATAACGCAAGCTCCTGCTGCGCACAGGGGACCAGCGAAGGCGCACTGTGAATGGAGACATTGCGGAGGGAGAGTAGATTGAAGAAGGGAGGAGGAGGAGAAGGAAGAAGAAGAAGAGGCGGAGGAGGAAGAAGAAGAAGAAGAAGAGGCGGAGGAGGAGGAAGAAGAAGAAGAAGAGGCTGAGGAGGAGGAAGAAGAAGAAGAAGAGGCGGAGGAGGAGGAAGAAGAAGAAGAAGAGGCGGAGGAGGAGGAGGAAGAAGAAGAAGAGGCGGAGGAGGAGGAAGAAGAAGAAGAAGAGGCTGAGGAGGAAGAAGAAGAAGAAGAAGAGGCGGAGGAGGAGGAAGAAGAAGAAGAAGAGGCGGAGGAGGAGGAGGAAGAAGAAGAAGAGGCGGAGGAGGAGGAAGAAGAAGAAGAAGAGGCTGAGGAGGAGGAAGAAGAAGAAGAAGAGGCTGAGGAGGAGGAAGAAGAAGAAGAAGAGGCTGAGGAGGAGGAAGAAGAAGAAGAAGAGGCTGAGAAGGAGGAAGAAGAAGAAGAAGAGGCGGAGGAGGAGGAAGAAGAAGAAGAAGAAGAGGCGGAGGAGGAGGAGGAAGAGGAGTTGGTGGTGGGGCGTCATGCAGACCAGAACTTCGAAAGTAGGAGGGAAAAGAGAATATGTGTATGAAGGTGCATGATGTATGGTGAGAGAGAGAGAGAGAGAGAGAGAGCCACTGCATTTATTTATTCCACCCATTTCCTCTTGTCAGCTGCCTGCTACACCTGCTTAGCTAGTTGGGAGAAGATCTCTTGTCTTTGATATTTACCGGGGGAATATCTTAGATATTCGATGGGGAAAATATCTTGTCTTTGATATTCACTGGGGAATATCTTAGATATTCGATGGGGAAAATATCTTGTCTTTGATATTCACTGGGGAATATCTTAGATATTCGGTGGGGAAAATATCTTGTCTTTAATATTCAGTGGGGAATATCTTAGATATTCGGTGGGGAAAATATCTTGTCTTTAATATTCAGTGGGAACATCTTAGATATTCGGTGGGGAAAATATCTTGTCTTTAATATTTGTGAACATCTTAGATATTCGGTGGGGAAAATATCTTGTCTTTAATATTCACTGGGGAATATCTTAGATATTCGATGGGGGAATATCTTTTGTTTTCATCATCTAACTGGCATCTACGTAAATGATCCTATCTCCAGCTATGCTTTTGCCTCTACGCACATCTACAATCATCCCTCTGCGCACATCTACAATCATCCCTCTACGCACATCTACAATCATCCCTCTGCGTACATCTACAATCATCCCTCTACGCACATCTACAATCATCCCTCTGCGCACATCTACAATCATCCCTCTGCGCACATCTACAATCATGCCTCTACGCACATCTCCAATCATCCCTCTGCGCACACCTACAATCATCCCTCTGCGCACATCTAC
>NC_092240.1:51604994-51622494 GCF_036320965.1 Panulirus ornatus | reverse complement strand
AGCCCCGTCGACCAGCAGCCCCGTCGACCAGCAGCCCCGTCGATCAACAGCCCCGTCGACCAGCACCCCGTCGATCAGCAGCCCCGTCGACCAGCAGCCCCGTCGACCAGCAGCCCCGTCGACCAGCAGCCCCGTCGACCAGCAGCCCCGTCGACCAGCAGCCCCGTCGATCAGCAGCCCCGTCGACCAGCAGCCCCGTCGACCAGCAGCCCCGTCGACCAGCAGCCCCGTCGACCAGCAGCCCCGTCGACCAGCAGCCCCGTCGACCAGCAGCCCCGTCGACCAGGAACCCGTCGACCAGCAGCCCCGTCGACCAGGAACCCCGTCGATCAGCAGTTCCCTCTACCGTAAGGGTCAGGTCATTCACATCTCCACGACATTCTATGACCTTTGACCTGACCCGTAAAAGTCGAATTAAAGGCCGGGGTGAAGAAGCTGAGAAGGGTCAAAGGCCAGGGTTTAAGAAGCTGAGAAGGGTCAAAGGTCAGGGTTAAGAAGCTAAGAAGGGTCAAAGGTCAGGGTTTAAGAAGCTGAGAAGGGTCAAAGGTCAGGGGTTAAGAAGCTAAGAAGGGTCAAAGGTCAGGGTTTAAGAAGCTGAGAAGGGTCAAAGGTCAGGGGTTAAGAAGCTAAGAAGGGTCAAAGGCCAGGGTGAAGAAGCTAAGAAGGGTCAAAGGCCAGGGTTTAAGAAGCTAAGAAGGGTCAAAGGCCAGGGTGAAGAAGCTAAGAAGGGTCAAAGGCCAGGGGTTAAGAAGCTGTGTCGGAACGTTCAAGCTAATTAAAAACGTTATTTTTCAATGTATGACTAAAAACGTTTCTTTCAGCTTATGGATAGAAACGTTTTTTCATTATATGACGAAAAGCGTTTCTTTCAGCTTATGGATAGAAACGTTTTTTCATTATATGACGAAAAGCGTTTCTTTCAGCTTATGGATAGAAACGTTTTTTCATTATATGACGAAAAGCGTTTCTTTCAGCTTATGGATGGAAATGTTTTTTCATTATATGACGAAAAACGCTTCTTTCAACTTATGAATAAAAACATTTTTTTCACTGTATGACTAAAAACGCTTTTTTCAATGGATGATTCAGAACGCTTCTTTCATTGCGTGAATAAAAACGTTTCTTTCAATGTATGATGTTCCCAAACCCGGAACGATGTGGTATACCGGGGTCGACATGGTGGTCAATGGACTGACCAGGCATGTGACGTCTGTAAACCATGGAAAGATCGTGGGGGCCGATGTGGAAGGACTGTGGTTTCGGTGCATTCACAGCAGTAAGACTGAGTGTGGACTTTGTACAATGAAAGAACCCTGTGATGTTAGCCATTAGCACTCGATTATTAGTCGGGTTCACCATGATCAGCATACAACATGCTTTGGATGGGAGATGTGATCTGTTAGGGCCCTTTGCACTGAATCCATTCTCCGCTCCGTTCACCTGATCACCCTGCATACACATCCTGCTTTGATGGGAGCTTACTGTCAAGGTCCGCTTGCACTGAATGCAGTTTGACCTGACCTTAACTTCCCTGGTGACCGTGTATTATCCTGACCTATACATCAGATAGGACTTTACTGTCCAGGGTGTAGGACATGTAGTTGTGACCTGACCTTAACTACCCAGGATGTAGGACGTGTAGTTGTGACCTGACCTTAACTATCCAGGATGTAGGACGTGTAGTGTGTGACCTGACCTTAACTACCCAGGATGTAGGACGTGTAGTTGTGACCTGACCTTAACTATCCAGGATGTAGGACGTGTAGTTGTGACCTGACCTTAACTATCCAGGATGTAGGACGTGTAGTTGTGACCTGACCTTAACTATCCAGGATGTAGGACATGTAGTTGTGACCTGACCTTAACTATCCAGGATGTAGGACGTGTAGTTGTGACCTGACCTTAACTATCCAGGATGTAGGACATGTATGTGTGACCTGACCTTAACTACCCAGGATGTAGGAAGTCTATTTCTGACCTGACCTTAACTATTTACCAGGTCATCTTCCTCAATCAGGAAGATTGGTGGTCCCAGAAACAGGAACAGAACCCTACGGCACTCCGCTGGTGACCTCCATCCCATTTTGAGAACTCCACTGACGATCGAATTGTGGTGGTTCTTCTTCCTTCCTTATTCATCCCCATCAGGTGTGGAAACCTCTTCCCCTTCCCTTAGCCCTTGCCAATGATTACCCAGCTCCTGGCGTAGCGCTGAGTGTCCTTTCTGGCAGTCCAAGATAAAGACGAGTCAACCCAGCCTTCCATTTTGCGTTTGGACAGAGTTCACTCTCTCGTAGAAATCTAAATGAGTCTTGACATAAGATCCCTCCCTTTTCCTTATGACCACACTGTCATTTATTTAGTGATTTAGTAAATAGGTTAGTCATTTGTTCTCTTAAGGAAATCATCCATTTGCGTGTGTGTGTGTGTGTGTGTGTGTGTGTGGCCTTTTGTCCTTTTCTAGCGCTACCGCGCTCGGGGAGGGGGGGGATGCTATTTCATGTGTGGCGGGGTGGCGACGGGAATGAATAAAGGCAGCAAGTATGAATTATGTACATGTGTATATATGTATATGTCTGTGTATGTATATGTATACGTTGAAATGTATAGGTATGTATATGTGCGTGTGTGGATGTGTATATATATACATGTGTATGTGGGTGGGATGGGCCAGTCTTTCGTCTGTTTCCTTGCGCTACCTCGCTAACGCGGAAGACGGTGACAAAGTATTTAGAGAAAAAAAAAAGAATATATATATATATATATATATATATATATATATATATATATATATATATATATATATATATTCTTTTTTTCATATTCGCCATTTCCCGCGTTAGCGAAGTAGCGTTAAGAACAGAGGACTGAGCCTTAGAGGGTATATCCTCACTTGGCCCATCTCTTCGGTTCCTTCTTTTGGAAAATTAAAAACGGGAGGGAAGGATTTCCAACAATGTTATATGGTTGCGAGGCGTGGGCTGTAGATAGAGTTGTGCGGAGGAGGGTGGATGTGTTGGAAATGAGATGTTTGAGGACAACATGTGGTGTGAGGTGGTTTGATCGAGTAAGTAATGTAAGGGTAAGAGAGATGTGTGGTAATTAAAAGAGTGTGGTTGAGAGAGCAGAAGAGGGTGTATTAAAATGGTTTGGTCGCATGGAGAGAATGAGTGAAGAAAGATTGACCAAGAGGATATATGTGTCAGAGGTGGAGGGAACGAGGAGAAGTGGGAGACCAAACTGGAGGTGGAAGGATGGAGTGAAAAAGATTTTGAGCGATCGGGTACTGGATGTGCAGGAGGGTGAGAGACGTGCACGGGACAGAGTGAACTGGAACGCTGTGGTACACTTGAATCGAGGAGCAGTCAGTGGACTTAACCAGGGCATGTGAAACGTCCGGGGTAAACCATGGAAAGATTTGTGGGAACATGGATGTGGATAGGGAGCTGTGTAGAGTGAATGGATGGGAGCCAGCGGATGCGGCCTATCACACACACCACACACACACACACACACACACACACACACACCTGTCTCTTCCTAGCTCTACCCCGCTAAAACGCGGGAAACGGCGATCAAGTATGAAAGACAGGTTCTAAATGTAGCAGATCCACTTGCAACTCACCCCGGGTTCCCCCCAGTGGGCCAGGGCGACCACGAACTGGGCAAGGATTTCCCGCCTCCCTACTTTCACCCACTGCAAGTTTACCTGGTCGTACAATGGTTTGGAAATATGTAAATTAACTTTAATACTCACAGTTGAAAGCATAAAACACTAGAAACTCTTTCACTGTCCATGAATACACGCATATGGATTAGAAGTATATATATTAGAAGTCGTATGTGGCCTGTAAGTGATGTATTATATTTATGTTTATTATACTTAACCGCTGTTTCCCGCTTTAGCGAGGTAGCGCCAGGAAACAGACAAAGAATGGCCCAGCCACTCATATACACCCATAAACACCCATACACACACATATACATACATATACAAATCAACATATACATACGTATATATACACATAGACAGACATATTCATATATACACATGGACATATGCTTGCTTGCCTTCATCCATTCCTGGCGCAACCTCGCCCCACAAGAAACAGCATCCCCCCCCCCCCCCCCCGCGATTCAGCGAGGTAGCGCTAGGAAAAGACGAAAAAAAAAGAAAAAAGGACGCATTCGTTCACACTCAGTCCTTATCTGCCATGTGTGATGCACCGAAACCACAGCTCCCTATCCACATCCAGGCCCCACAGACCTATCCATTTATCCAGATCTAACTCATACATTCAACCAAACCTTATCAGTGAACCATATCTAACCTATTTGCTTAACCAAGCCTATCCAGTGAACTACATTTGACCTATCCACACATCCAAGCCTATCCATTTCATCAGATCTAACCTAGCCACTACACCGAACCTAGTAAATGAATTATATCTAACCTATGTACTCAACCAAACCTATCCTTCGAGCCATATCTAACCCGTGCGCTTAACCAAGCCTATCCAATAAACCAATTCAAACCTATTCCACTCAACCAAAGCTATCCGTTGAGCGAAACCTAGCCTATCCACTCAACCAAACCTATGCAATACACCACATCTATCACCCACTCAACCAAAACTGTGCACTAAACCATACATCCATCCAACTTCAAAAGCCTCAGCAAAGCTAGCCTATCCAGTCGTCCAGACCTAACCTATCCAGTTACCGAAAGCTAACCTAGCCTAACCCACGCCAGACCTAACCTATCCAGTTACTGAAAGCTAACGTAGCCTAACCCACATCCAGACCTAACCTATCCAGTTACCGAAAGCTAACCTAGCCTAACCCACATCCAGACCTAACCTATCCAGTTACTGAAAGCTAGTCCAGCCTAACCCATCGTCCTAGACCTCACCTATCAGTTACCGAAAGCCTAACTACCTACCCACGCCAGACCAACCTATCAGTTACTGAAGCTACTAGCCTAACCCACATCCAGACCTAACCTATCCAGTTACCGAAAGCTAACCTAGCCTAACCCACATCCAGACCTAACCTATCCAGTTACTGAAAGCTAGTCCAGCCTAACCCACGTCCAGACCTCACCTATCCAGTTACCGAATGCTAACTTAGCCTAACCCACGCCAGACCTAACCTATCCAGTTACTGAAAGCTAACTTAGCGTAACCCACGTACAGACCTAACCTATCCAGTTACTGAAAGCTAACCTAGCGTAACCCACATCCAGACCTAACCTATCCAGTTACTGAAAGCTAGTCTAGCCTAACCCACGTCCAGACCTAACCTAATCTACCCTAAACTGACCTATCCAGTTACTGAAAGCTATTGCCTAGCCTGACCCATTCGACCTTAACGCTTTCTCTCGTACTTACAAGTGGTCGTTCATTGAAAGCCTAGCCACTCTATCCTCCCCCATGGAGGTCGGAAACGAAATGCCAATACTATTAAGATCTGTCATGTAATATGAGGAATATACCAGTTTTATTCTCTTTTTTTTTTTTACCAATTTTCCTTCGCAATACTTGGGGAAAAATATTATTTTTTTTTTCCTCCTTTCTTGTTCATATCTAGGAAATATCAAGGTAGGTGAGGATCATCTGTCCTTGTGTGATGGCCATGTTCTAGTGAGACAGTAGCTTTCACACTTAGATGACGGAGACTCGTTTGAATTGAATTAAGATATCAAGGTGATAGAACACACACACACACACACACACACACACACACACACACACACACACACTGGCTGGAGGCAAAGAACTGAGGGAAAAGTTGTTGGAAAACATTGCCTTATATATATATATATTTTATTTTTGACAATCACATTTTACCATAATGGTCTACTTCGTCTCTTCGATATTATATCAATGACTGTTATATTTCTTCGTCTTGTTCTATCACCTGACGATTTTTTGATTAATGACACGAAAGTGCACTTGGGAACTTTTCGTGTTACATTTTCCCCCGTGGACACATAAGAATATATATATATATACACGTCCATTAGGCTCCGTATACAAGAGGCTACATCGTGAGTGAAGAGTTATCTTTGGCGAGGTTAAGTCAGTTGGGAGTGAAGTCCTCTTTTGTACCATAAGACTCCAATAACTCAGCGGATCCTTTACCCCTCCTCACTTCCTTCCATCTTTTCCCGGGATCATCCCATTGATATCAGCCAGACACACGTAAAGGGCGCGCCTCCGTACATACCCCCCTCTCCTCACATCCTATACCAGATGCACCTTTCAGTGACTCTCAGCTAATCTGCCTCCTCCTCCTCCTCTACCTCCTCTCTCCTCCTTCTCTACCTCCTCCTCCTCTACCTCTTCCTCCTCCTTCTCTACCTCCTCCTCCTCTACCTCCTCCTCCTCCTTCTCTACCTCCTCCTCCTCTACCTCCTCCTCCTTCTCTACCTCCTCCTCCTCTCCTTCTCTACCTCCTCCTCCTCCTCCTCCTCCTCCTCCTCCTCCTCCTCTCTCCACCTCCACCTCCTCCTCCTCCTCCTCCTCCTCCTCCTCGTTTCAGTCCTGGACGATCTGGAACCGGATTTCCCCCAATGGTTGAATCTGCGATGAAGGCTGTTCCCTCCCCCTTCCCTTCCCTCCCTTCCCTCCTCCCTATTTCCCTCCCTCCCTCCCGCCTGTTGACGCTCGCTGTGGGGGGTCGACCCGCTTTCGTGACCTGCACTGCTCGCTGCTCCTCCCCCCCCCCCCCCCCGCGCCGCTACCTCACTCCACCACTAGACCTGTTGACCCTCTCTGGTGTGGGTAAGACGCGTTATTGAAGAATGTAAACAAAGATAACTGTGGCTCTGAGCTGGCGCCGATGCTTGGTCGTCTATTTCGCCTCTGTCCAGGCGAAAACAAAACAGACCTTCCTATCCCTTTTTGGGGAACCTCCCTTAGTCCAACCTATCCCCAAGAAGGGATGGCGGTCCGATGTTCCTATCCCTTTCGTCCCTTTCCACTTCCAAGCCATTGCCAAAGTCCTGGAATCTTTTCCACTTACCCACTTTTTTGTCCTGTCCCCTACCCTCTTCCTGTCCTATCCCCTACCCTCTTCCTGTTCTATCCCTTACCCTCTTCCTGTCCTATCCCCTACCCTCTTCCTGTTCTATACCCTACCCTCTTCCTGTCTATCCCCTAACCCTCGTTCAGTTGTATGGGCAATAATTATTCTTCCACTTCCTTACCTCATGTTCTACGGGGGTGTCGCTCATACTTTTATCTGGGGTGGCTGGACTTCCACCTTCCCATATCTGGGGTTGTTCTTCTCCCACCTCTCCCATATCTGGGGTTGTTCTTCTCCCACCTCTCCCATATCTGGGGTTGTTCTTCTCCCACCTCTCCCATATCTGGGGTTGTTCTTCTCCCACCTCTCCCATATCTGGGGTTGTTCTTCTCCCACCTCTCCCATATCTGGGGTGTTTCTCCCTCTCCCTTGGGTTCTTCCCACCTCTCCCATATCTGGGTTGTTTTCTCCTCTCCATACGGTCCCACCTCTCCCATATCTGGGGTTGTTCTTCTCCCACCTCTCCCATATCTGGGGTTGTTCTTCTCCCACCTCTCCCATATCTGGGGTTGTTCTTCTCCCACCTCTCCCATATCTGGGGTTGTTCTCTCCCACCTCTCCCATATCTGGGGTTGTTCTCTCACTACCCCATATCGGTTTCCCACCTCTCCATATGGTTGTCTTATCCACTTATATTGGGTTGTTGTTCTCGCTCATATCGGGTTTTTTCTCCACCTCCATATTGGGTTGTTCACCCCTCTCATATCTGGTTTCAACACCATATATATATATATATATATATATATATATTATATATATATATATATTGTTTATTATACTTAGTCGCTGTCTCCTGCGTTAGCGAGGTAGCGCAAGGAAACAGACGAAAGAATGGCCCAACCCACCCACATAAACATGCATATACATAAACGCCCACACACGCACACGGGGGAAAATGAAACACGAAAAGTTCCCAAGTGCACTTTCGTATAATAATCACATCATCAGGGGAGACACAAGAGAGAAATATAACAAGTCCGTTGATGTACAACGAAGAGACGTAGCTAGGACGCCA
This sequence comes from Panulirus ornatus, assembly GCF_036320965.1. Classification (NCBI taxonomy): domain Eukaryota; kingdom Metazoa; phylum Arthropoda; class Malacostraca; order Decapoda; family Palinuridae; genus Panulirus; species Panulirus ornatus. The sequence continues at coordinate 51,614,390 of NC_092240.1, read as the reverse complement.
TTTGGTAAACAAGTGACTACCTGAACGTAGGTCGGGTGCGTTCGAGTCTGGCAACAAGCGTAGCATAAACTTACGATGTGGACAAGGAGAACTGTTTGACAAATTTTATCAACAATAAAGCTATCCAATTTGTATAGACCTTCATTAATATTAATGTCACAATTTTTTGTGTATTCAGTAATAGAAGATTCAATGATATTTCTCGTGGTTCAGGAGTTTAAAGTTAATAACTGAGATGGCATTACTCCAGTCAATACAATGATCATAATTTTGAACCTGATTAGAAAAAAGGCATTTGATCATATGGTACAGGATATCTGGATCAGGAGTTTGCATTGAACAACTTTTGTGAGAACTGCTCGGAAAAACAGAAGGATGTGTGTCTGTGGCATTTACGGATTTGGAGGAAGCGTATGATAGGGTTGAATGAGATGCATTGTTGAAGGTCTTACGAATTAACGGTGTGAGGTGAAAACTGCTGGAAGCAGTGAGGACTTCTCATGAAGAGTGTAAATTGTATGTGCGAGTAGGAAGAGAGGAAGGTGATCGTTCGCAAGTAAAGGTATGTCTGCGGCAGGGGGTGTGTGTGATGTCACCATGGCTGTTTAATGTTTGTGGAGAAAGTGACATGGGATATGAAGACGAGGATTTTGAAGAGAGAGAGGCAGACCTGCTGTCTTTTGAGGGTAGGGGAGGTTAGGAAGTGAGTCAGCTGTTGTCCGCTGATGACAAGGTGCTGATGAGAGGTTCGAGTGAGAAACTGTAGAAGCCGGTCTCTGAGTTTGGAAAAATTTTTTGAAATGAAAGGATTGTGAGTCAATGTGAATAGCTGTGATGTCAAGTTTGGCAAAGGAAGTTTGAATGGAGAAAATCTAGAGGAAGTAGAGTGTTTAAGATATCTGGGATTCGACCAGGAAGCGAATGGAACCATGGAAGCTCAAGTGATCCAAAGGGTGGGTGAGAAGAGTGAGGGACTTGGGCGTGTGAAGGAGAGTGTATAGAAAGCGATCATTTTCTGCCAGAGTTAGGTACTCCCCAGGAGTGTTGCATGGATGCTGTGGGCATGGGCCCTGTATAGCAAGAGAAAAGAGAGAAGAGAGAGAGAGAGAGAGAGAGAGAGAGAGAGAGAGAGAGAGTTTACGGAGGAGGGTGGATGTGATGGAAACGAGATGTTTGAGGACAGCACTGTAGTGTGAGGTGGGTTGATGAAGAGTAAGGAGACACGTAGGGCAGTGAGATTATAATGCGCGAGAGCTGAAGAAGACGGCGTGCGCTGGAATGGTCTCTATGCTATACGGAAGGGAAGGGTGAGAAAGCGGACTAGGATGATTTCACCCGTCGGAAACGAGACGGAAGGGAGACAGAGGAGCTGGATCGATGAAGTGGAAGGGTGCAGACCCCCTAGCAGCATTCACGATCAAGTATGGGTCAGTGTTCCCTCCCTCCAGCTAGTACATACACACACACACACACACACACGTTATCGGTACCACAGTTAAGTGATGTTGACCGTCACTTGCCCTGGAAAAACGTCCATTTCGGGAATCCGGCAAAGGGACCATGACCCGGGTAATGGGTACAGCAACAGCTCTTTTTCTCCAGTTGACCATAGAAGCTGAGATGTCCGCTCGGAGGGAGATATGATCCGATAAATGATGGAGTTCAATCGTTGATCACATCCTGTAATTGACCAAAACAAAAACAGTTCCCCATCATGTTTACCATCAGTCTCCATGATATGTTCGGTTACTCGCGCCTCCGTTCACCATCATGGACAGGAGAGGGGGTGGAAAGTGATGACCCTCATTAGGGAGAGGTAAACAAGTGGGTCACTTGGTGACTCATGGGTCGAAATAAACTCGAAGGTGGCCATGTGGTTTTATTGAGAAAAAGGAATGTCTTGTTGTCTTGGACAATCGCATGTTTACCAAATGGCGTCCTAGCTACGTCTCTTCGTTGTATATCAACTGACTGTTGTTATATTTCTCTCTCTTGTCTCCCCTGATGATGTGATTATTACACGAAAGTGCACTTGGGAACTTATCGTGTTTCATTTTCCCCGTGGACTCTTAGGAATATACTTGATCACACGCAAAATTGTGATCCTTTCCAATATATATATATATATATATATATATATATATATATATATATATATATATATATATATATATATATATATATAAGACTTTGCATCGATAAATCTGTTCTCCGTCATTGGCCTCCAAGGTAAAAATCCTCTTCCTGACATTCTGTGGGGAAATTTTCAGTCGTTTTAACCAGTAATATCTTTAACGAGGTTATACATACATATTTATTTTTCTTTATACACTTCCTCTTCCTAGTTTAGTGAAGGTAAACAGGTGTTTTTGTTGGCAGACACTTCAAGTAGCTACATGTCATCGAGCCTCGTACGTAACCGTCTGATTGGACGTGTTGTTGTCATCCATCCTAGCCTTTGGCCAAGCGAGGTGCTTCCGGTATTGGGCAACAACGGACGACCCGCTGCGGAGTCTAAGTTCAATTTCAAAATGTTTATTGATGTGCGTGGGTAACTCCGTCAAAACTGGAGGTGCAAAGTAGAGGGGTATTTCTGTACTTGATTCCTATTTTGATTTGAAGTTATGGGGGCGAAAAACAGGTGTTTTCAGTGGTTCTATTTTGCTTAAGCTGTAGCCTATCTACTCCCAGCGATTGGTATAATCATTTTTTTATGTATATATATATTTTTTTTTCTTACTTTGTTGAGACGGAGTTTGTACATACGATTATCGACGAAATCATTCCACTGTAGTGCCTGTAATGCAGATGTACATATTGTAGACTTTAAGGCGAATTCAACATTCCTATGGAGAAATAACTAGAAGTATGGACGGTTTTGAAGATGAATGAATGGGAAAGGAGGATGAAAGACTAGAGAAATATATGAATAACGATGAAGAGAATATGAAAGACACAAGATCAGATTTCACCAAGGGGACGAGACTTGATGTAATTCAACATTTCTATGGAGAAATAACTAGAAGTATGGGCGGTTTTGAAGATGAATGAAAGGGAAAGGAGGATGAGAGACTAGAGAAATATATGAATAACGATGAAGAGAATATGAAAGACACAAGATCAGATTTCACCAAGGGGACGAGACTTGATGTTATTCTCAGATACAAGAGAGACACACACACACATTTCAGTGTTCGCGTCGTCTGCTTCCAAATAACTACGTTATAAAAACAAAGGAAAAAAGAAGTGTTCTGTTCGTGCAATTTCGCCTGAAAACTTTATCAAGTTTTCTTTGGATTCTTGAAAAATTTTAGGAAAATGATGATGTGAGTTTGCGAACGAGAACAGCCAAGTCCCCTGGCGGCGCGTAGCTGCGTCACAACGAACGGACATAACACCACTAGAAGTGCAAAAGTTCGGTTAAGTTTACGACATTTAATCCCTCATCGTCACACCTTTTTCAGCGTATGACGACATTCGGGTTATCTAAGAGGTAAATGCGTACGGTGTTCATCACCCTAAAGTAATGTTAAGTATTCTACTAACTAAATTAAATCGAATTACCTGAGATGAGGTCCAGTGATGGACAATTTCCCTCAATTTGAGGTTTATTTCGAACACCGATTGATAAATGGTGCTTATGGACTCATACGTGTCGGTGAACAACGAATTTAAACCAGACCAAATCGACGCGATTTCACACGATCGTGTATCTACGAGATAACGAAGAGATACGTCGGTGTTCCCACCCTCACACTGCTGGTCGACCTGGTCTCCCACTGCGCCTTCGGCGGAAGCAGCGTCAGGCACAGGATCGTAGGAGAGTGACTTGGTATCGCGCCTCGGGAGGGGAAAAAAGAAACATTTTCCGTAACGCCACGCCCTCCAGAGACCACGCTCAAGCGGAGATGCCTAAGGCACCTCGTGGATGCATAGGGCGCCTTCGCGGACACCTAGGGCGCCTTCGCGGACACCTAGGGCGTTTTCGCGGATACCTAGGGCATTTTCGCGGACGCCTAGTGTGCTTTCGCGGACGCCTAGTGCGCTTTCACGGCGGACACCTAGGACGCTTTCGCGGACCCTAGGGCCCTTTCGTGGACACCTAGGGCGTTTTCGCGGACGCCTATGCCTTCGCGACGCCTATGCGCTTTCACGCGGACCCTAGGACGCTTTCGCGGACGCCTAGGGCGTTTTCGCGGACACCTAGTGCGCTTTCGCGGACACCTAGGGCGTTTTCGCGGACACCTAGAGCGCTTTCACGGACGCCTAGGGCGCCTTCGCGGACGCCTAGGGCGTTTTCGCGGACGAGATATTCCTTTTTTGCAGGCTTCCTCTCCCCCAAGCGAGCAATTTTGATAACGCGAAGTTAAGGAAAGCCCTTAAGCAAAAGATCGGACAAATTTAAGATACATCGGATAAATGCAGATAAATAACTACTACATTGATTTACGATGCATCGGATAAATACAGATATATAATAACGACAACATTGATTTACGATGCTTCAGATAAATACAGATATATAATAACGACAACATTGATTTACGATGCATCGATAAATACAGATATATAATAACGACAACATTGATTTACGATGCATCAGATAAATACAGATATATAATAACGACAACATTGATTTACGATGCTTCAGATAAATACAGATATATAATAACGACAACATTCAGTCTGTTGACGCATCGCCCGCCGTGCGAGTCTGATCACGACTGCTGCTGCTGCTGCCGCCAACACCCTTATTGAACATTTGAGCATCGGAACTCGACTCCATATTACCTTGCGCGTTCATTTCTGTGATCCGAACGCGCCGCGATTTTTTTTTTTGACGACTTTACATACAGTTTGATACTATCGCCGAGTAAGATATGATAATACACGATGCTTTTATGTTCAATTTTGCATTCCAAGGTAGTCTTAAGTTTATCACTCAGTATGAAATGTTATATTAACGTGCAATAAACAGACTTCAAAAAAATTATATATATATATATATATGTCTTCAAAAAAATTATATATATATGATCTTTGCCAATATTCGTAACTTTTACTCTCCACTTCGGAAAGATTAAACGTGTGATATTAAGTTTTTATCCAGTGTATAAAAATCCACTTTGTCCAAAATATGGCTTTACGGAACCATCTTTTGAAGTAGAATCACGCCAGCGAAGCGAGAATGCGGCCATCTGCTTACAAGCTGTTCTCCAGCTGGGGAAGCTGACTGTACCAGCTGTTGTGGTCGGATGGCCACACTTGTGATCTTAAAAGGTCGTCGGTCACCTAGGCGCATCTGCTGCTAGAAGAGCTTCATATATATATTTTTTTTAGCTTCATAGTAGATGGCTTACATAGTGCAAGAAAAACAATCATTTCTCACGTTTTTTGTTGTTGGTGTACCGAGCAAATTATTTATACAAATTGCAACTTCATATATATATATATATATATAATATATATATATATATATATATATATATATATATATATATATATATACATATATGTTTTGGACAACACATGTTTACCAAATGGCGTCCTAGCTTCGTCTCTTCGAGTATATCAACTGAATTATATTTCTCTCTTGTGTCTCCCCTGATGATGTGATTATTACACGAAAGTGCACTTGGGAACTCATCGTGTTTCATTTTCCCCGTAGACTCATAGGAATATATATATATTTATATATTTTTATTTTTTTTTATTTTATACTTATTCGTGTCTCCTGGATCCGAGTTTTGTAGCGCAGGATTACAACTCAAAGTATGGCCCAACGCATACCAGTACTACAACGTCACACTGAGAAGTACATCTACACAGCTATTTCCGTGATATATTGCCCCAAGGCTTCACATCGCCTGATTCAATCCCTGTAAGCCGTAAACCCGTAAACACAAGCATCCAGAACAATCTATACCTTCCTCACATTTCAGTCCCTCTATGTTAGAGCCCGATCAACAAAATCCACACCATCTTCCCCTCCAATTATTGGACCACCTCACTCACACGACAATCAAACGAACACAAAAAACCTACTTGACATCCACCTCACTCAAAACTCACATGATCCACTTCCGCTTCCAATGGTTCCATCCGCTGACAGATCCACTCCCAGATATCTAAACACTTCACTTCCTCCAGTTTTTCCCCATTCAAACTCACCTCCCAATGACTGACCCTCACCCCATGTACCTAATTAACCTTGCTCTTATTCACATTTACTCTCAACTTTCTTCTTCCACACACTTTACCAAACTCAGTCACCAGCTTCTGCAGTTTCTCACATGAATCAGCCACCAGCGCTGTATCATCAGCGAACAACAACTGACTCACTTCCCAAGCTCTCTCATCCCCAACAGACTTCATACTTGCCCCTCTTTCCAGGACTCTTGCATTTACCTCCTTACAACCCCATCCATAAACAAATTAAACAACCATGGAGACATCACATCACCCCTGCCGCAAACCTACATTCACTGAGAACCAATCACTTTCCTCTCTCCTACACGTACACATGCCTTTAACATCCTCGATAAAAACTATATATATAATATATATATATATATATATATATATATAATATATATATATATATATATAATATATATATATATAACATGATTACACCTGGACCAGTTTCTGTGAAAGAGTCTGTGTTTTCCGGAACTCTTCAAAGGGTTCTGCAGCCCAAGGCTACGCCAGTAGCTGGGAAATGCTGATTCCTTTGGAGTAAGACTTCTTTCACGAGACTACTCCTTGTGATATAGCCTTGCCCAAGGTAACTTTACCCTCGCCGTTTAACCTCTCGTAGGCGGAGCCCGTAACAAACACACAGCATTCAGAACAGAATGTCTACACCTCCTCAAACATCCTCAGTCCCTCTTTTTAAACCCGCACAGACACAAATCCAACCTACTTCCCTCCAGTTACCTTGAACAGACAATCACTCACACAGACAATCAAACGAACAAACAAAAAAGCACTTACATATGACATTCACACCCCACGTCAAAAAACATGAACACAAAAGAAACACACAGACTGCATAACCTCAAAACACTTAACTGGTACAAGATCTGGACAAGAAAATGAATTCTTTAGCATTCTCTCCAAACAACTCACCCGCTCCACCTAAATATACGCCTCACCTACTTCGTCGTCCACCCCCGAGAAAGCAAATATTTCAAAGCTACAAACTATACATGATGTATAGAGAGAGCACTCAGAACAATCACAGGCTGCCTAGCAACCACATACGCTCGAGCGTTTACACAGTAAAACATAGATCCTGCCAATACATTCCCACCTCAACATGCTGAACACATACTACCTGTAAGAGCTCTAGAATCCACACATCCTGGCCCTACACACCTTTCCATGGTTTACCCCGGACGTTCCACATGCCCTGGTTCTGTCAGTTGACAGAACAACGACCCCAGTATACCACATCGTTCCAGTTTTTTCTTTCCCGTGCACCCCATTAACCTCCTGTATGTTCAGGCCCCGATCACGCAGAACCTTGTTCACTTCATCCTTCTACCTCCAATTCGGTCCCCCGTTTCTCCTTGTTCCCTCCACCTCTGTCACATATATCCTCTTTTTCAATCTTTCCTCACTCATTTTCTCTATATGTCGAAACGATTTCAGCACACCAGTCTTCAGTTTTCTCAGTCATACATCTCTCTTCCCTTTTATTACTCACTCAATCAAACCACCTCACACCACATATTGTCCTCAATAACTTGAATTCCAATACATCCACCCTCCAGAGCATGACTTTATCTATATCCCATGCCTCGCATCCATATAAACTGTTTCTTCAGTCATATTCACTTTTGCCATCTCAGATAACGTTCTCTCTTTACACACATTCTTCAGCACTCCCAGAACCTTCGCCCCCTCCCCCATCCTATTACTAGCTTCTATTTCCATGGTTCCATTCGTGACTATGTCCACTGCCAGGTATCTAATGCATTCGCTTCCTCCAGTTTTTCTCTATTCAAACTCACATCCCAACTAACCTGTCCATTACTCCTACTAAACCTGATAATTTTGCTTTTATGAACATTTGCACTTTCTCCTTTCTCACACTTTTCCAAACTCAGCCACCAACTTGTGCAGTTTCTCACTCGAATCAGCCACCAAGCTGTATCATCGGCGAACAACAACTGACTCACTCTCCAGGCCCTCTCATCCCAGCAGACTGCATACTCGCCCTCTCTCTCCAAAACTCTTGCGTTTACCTCCCTAACCGCCCCGTCCCTAAGCAAAATTGCACTACCTTGGTGACATCACACACCTTAGCCGCAGACCAACCTTCACTTGGAATTACTCACTTCCCCTACTCATACACATGCCTTAAATCCTTGATAAAAACTTCTCACTGCTTCCAGCAGCTTTTCTCCACCTTCCACAAGATATCTCTATCAACCGTACCGTATGCTTTCTCCAGATCCATAAATGCCACATACAAATCCATCTATTTCTCCATGTATTTCTCCCACACATTCTTTGAAATAATCACCTGACCAACACATTCTTTACCGTTTCTAAAACCACAGTGCTCCTCCCTAATCTAATGCTCTGTACATGACTCTTCCTCTCATTCAGTACCCTCCCATACATTTTACCAGGTATACTCAACAACCTTAGCCTTTGCAGTTTGAACGCTCACGTTTTTCCCCCTTGCCTTTATACACTGCGCTATACATGCATTCCTCCAATTCTCAGGCACCTCACCATGATCCATGCATTCATCGTTGATAATCCTTACCAACCAATCAACAACACATCAATCCCCTTTCTTGATAAATTCAACTACAGTATCATCCACTCCCGCCGCCTTGACGTATTTCATCTTCCGCAAGGGTTTCACCACCTCTTCTCCCTTCACCCAACCACTCTCTAGTGACTGTCTCATTCGCTACTACCCCATCCCAATCACTTTACATCTGCCACTCTATCATCAAGCACATTCGAAAGCCACAAACTACTCACTCTCTATCTCCTCCCCACCTCATCACTACCTGTTATCACTTCCCCTTTTTTCCACGTTAACCGATGTTCCTATTTGTCCTCCTTTTTCGCACATTATTTACCTCCTTCTAGAACATCGTATTCTCCCTAAAGTTTACTGTTGCTCGCTCACTTCAACGCTCATTTGCTTTCTTTTTCAGCCCCTTATCTTCTTCTTGACCTCCTGCCGCTTTCACTTATACATCTCCCAATCCTTTGCACTCCTTCCTTTGTAAATACCGCCCAAACGCCTTCCTTTTCTCGTCACTAACAAATTCTACTTCATCCCACCATTTACTACCTTTTATAATCTGCTCACCTTCCACCTTTCGCATACCACATGCATCTCTTGCAACATGCAATCACTGCTTC